>NC_051219.1:4904202-4909142 GCF_015220715.1 Pygocentrus nattereri
TGGACGGGGTCGTCCACAATGCTGGTGGCTTTCCGGATACAACGTGTGGTGTAGATGCCCACGATGGAGGGGAGAGAGACCCCGATGATCTTCTCAGCTGTCCTCACTATACGCTGTGGGGTCCTCAAAGAATCTGCAGACACGCCTCCAGAGATCAGTATTAGAAGTTGGCCCTGATAGCAAGAGGTTAGGCGACCGCTGCTGGCCCACCGACGGCAAATCTGGTTTTGCTCAGTGTTTTCTGGGCGGTCCGCCGATGTTTAACCAGAGTATTAGACGGAAGTCCACTTATCGTTGCTTGTTTTCCATTTACAGGCCAGTTTACTGACTTCCTTCGTCCTTCTTTCGTTTCTTTAGTTGTGCTTTAGTGATTAATCTTATTCCAGCTCAGCGTCGGCAACAGCGTTTTCTCTGAAATCATTCTGTATCAGGCCTAGTCATGGTTTTGTTCTCTCTCATTTGTTTATCCTTGTCTATTTTCCAAAATAAAAGTCGGTGTGCATTTAAAATCTGTTTGGGGAGATCAACTGGTTCAAACTTCTCTGGGTGGTCCGGGGGTGGACCAGCAGTGGCAAACAGTCAGTGGGGCGCCGACCTTATCAACCCAGCGGACTGATGCATGCGCACTATCCAGGAGGTTGATCCTTTTCAGCTTCTCAGCATTAAAATAATCCCAAACACATTCAGTATCTTTTTATTTTTATACTTCATTTGAACACAGCAGCTTCTCTTTTACACTGTTTGAACGTTTCATGATGAATGGACCAACAGAAATGCTCTAAATTTGCTTGGAATGAAATGTCTTTACATAACTTACGCTGTAAACACGGGTCGAAGGGCCGTGATGCATTGAGACGACGTTATACTAAGACGGTTCAGGTTGTCATAAATTTTTAACAGGGAAAATTCTCACATTTGTGGCTTTCTTTGGTCTCTTGCCTGCTTCTCTTTTTTCCAAGTTTGGAGTGAGCCTCTGAAAAACCTCCGTTTGGGGGGCCATGTAGCCCTAACGCTTCTCGCCACCCCTCCATCTCAACAAGCATCGGGACACCCCACCCCTAGACGTGAACACGCAAAACGGAGGGGTAGGGCTAAGTGGTGGTTTTCAGTTTTTCAGAGATACTTTTCCCAAAGTTCAGTCTGAGTAGTCGTTTGCGTTTTCAGGTTCTCGACATCCGAGTGATCCCAAACGCATTCAGGCTTCTCCTCCTCCTGTGAAGTGACCATTGATGAGGTTTGGCTTCAACAGCCATGATTGATTAGATGTAAGGCAGAGGTGGAGATGTTACGTCTGCGCTTGCTGGTTGTCACTTGTTTTGTCTGTTGTGAAACTGAGGCTGTGCTTAAACTAATTTTTCTGGAGTTTGCGATGGTTTGGACTCATTTTAGAGACTAACTGTGAATCACTGGATCACTTTTACATGGAACTATAGAACCTTCAGTGTCTACGGTTCTGTATTGAGTCTTTGACTGGACACTTTGGTGCTCCTGTTCAGCTTTTGGTAGCTGGTTCTGCTTCTGCCTGAGTCACAGTGTAGCTGTGATGTTGTGATACCGCTGCTCATTATTCGGAGGATAATGAGGACATTGTTTTTCCGTCCAGCCTGGACAAGCACACCAGAAGGCTGAAGGTCTGATTCAGAGCACAGAGTTTAGCATCTGCCGTGGAGTTAAACAGGAAAACCACCAGGGTTTAATTAGCTTCTGCTGAGTTGGGGACTCCCTGTAATCCTGAGTTTATTTATCCTGCTGGTATGGATGTTGATGCCATCAGCTTGTCCCTGAAAAGCAAGGACACTGACGTAATCAACCAACACAGTATTAGACGGGCTGAACGAAGGACGGGGTAAATGGCCAAGGCCCACCAGCAGGCCCAAAGCTTTATTACACACTTCTATAAGCTAAGAATAGCTCAGCCGGTTTGCATTGACGTCCCTGTAGTTACTGAGTAATAAAACTTGGTATGTAAGAAAACCTGGGGGGTTAAAGGGCATTTCAACTGCTGTTTTTGTTTATTTCTTGCACACATAAAGGTTAAAAATCTTATTTTTAAAACCACAATGTCGTTCAGAAGTGGTTTGGTGTGGGAGACTGTGTTCTAGAGTAACTGCAGAACTTGAGGCCTTGCGTTACTGTGGTTTCATCACGGGGAAGGGTGTTGTTAGGCACGCAGCAAAGTTATTATCAATAATAATTGGCATAGCAAGTATTCCAAGAAATGTAGTTCCTTTAGGGTATGATATAGTTGCCAAGCAGCCATGGATCACTGAATGAGGAGAACGTTCAGTCGCCCATCGCTGCGGTCAATTCATGAATTTTTCAACTTTTTCTTGTATAATGATGAACTTATGATGACGCAGCACTGCTTATTGCTGAAACTTTAGCTTTATCAGTACCTTTTAGTCACCAAATCACCACCATGAGTCTTATTTAGCTCCAATCCAGCGGCGCCCTCTTCTCACGCTGGGGCTGAAGCTCCCTGCTCCCTACATAGTGCACTACGTTGGAGTTTAAATACTGGATCCTGCAGCCCAACAGAGCAAAATACAGCTAAGAAACAGTCATTTATAGCTAGAACACTGTTTACGGAGTACGGAGCTCAGTTGTTGTGAGGCGGATGTACTGTAGGTGTGGGTATATTGTGGATTTTACAGTGGCTTCTAACGCAGCTCAGCCAATCAGGTTTCAGGATCTGAACTGTCGGTTTTATATTTTTAACAGCCATTCATGGTGGAGGGATACATGCAGGGCGTTGTGAGGCAAAGCTCAGAAGACTCGTGTAGGTTCTCTGGTGGTTCTGGATAGTAACTAAAATGTCTATATCTGTGTTGTAGTCATGGCGACCCCTGGTTCCCATCACCACCACGGTAAAGACATCTGAACCATTTCACACCAAACCGCTCTGAATGACTCTGTTTGTCATCTTAGTTCCCACGACTGGAAAAATTGGTGTAATTCCGTCTTAAGCGTGTGAGGAGCTGCCGTGTGCCTCAGTAGAGCTGCTGTTTCTCAGTAACATCACTGTATCGGTGCTTTATGAGGGGGTTGTTGGGGACTTGACTGTGAGTCAAGCTGGAAACAGCCTTGAACAGCTTGTGACCTCCCAGCGCAGCGGGAACACACGGGCTGTTTTTCAGGTTGTGCTTTGCACAGCTGTGCGTGTTTTAAAAGCGTGTGAAATGGAGATGGCAGGAAGGGGAAGGGTGCTGCCGCTGACCAGAGATAAGCTTCCCCGCCCAGGGACCCACGCCAGACCGCACTACTACGCTCCTGTGCTCTTTCACTCCTCTACCTAACCCACACTGTTCCCATCATCAACACTCTGGCTGAGGAGCAGCAGAGCTGATCTTTGCTCAGCTGGTCTCATCAGATCTTCTGCTTCACCGCTATTACACTAAATAAAGGCAGGGGTCTGCCGCCGGGTCAGTGCCCCTCTCGTCACTGAGGTGGGACCCTCAAGGCTCCTTCTCAGTTCCTTTAGTCAGGGAACATAACTGAACCGTAATCCACTGAAATGATCTGTTCTAAGCTGTACTGACTGTAGTCTCGGGGGGCGGCGGGGGGCGGGGGGTGTCTGTGGGGGGGATTCCCCCTACTATTGTGTGTCGCTGCACAGCAGGAAGTTCTGTTTAGCTCAGTGATCTGTTTCCTGTCCATCGAGCCTGACCAGGAAACCCAGAGTGACCGACACAGAGAAAATCCCTGACTCCCCCCTCTCTCTCTTTCTTTCTCTCTCTCCCTCTCTCTCACTCTCTTTTTATCACTCTATCTGTTTCATCCTCTTTCTCTCTGTCGTTCTTTCTCTCTCTCTATTATTCTCCTCCTCTTTGTTCCTGTCTCCCTCTTTTTCTCACTCTCCCTCTGATTCACTCTCTCTCTCCTTCAATCTCTCTCTCCCCCTCTCTTTTTCTCTCTGTTTCAGAAAGAAGAGAGTTCAGTAAAAAAGAGTTAGAGTTCAGCAAAAAGAAGAGTTTGGTAAGAAAAAAGAGTACGGTGAGAAGAAAAGTTCAATGAGAAGAAGGGTTCAGTAAAAAGAAGAGTTCAGCAGGGAGAAGAGTTCAGTAAGAAAAAGAGTTCAGTGAGAAGAGTTCAGTGAGAAGAGTTCAGTGAGAAGAGTAAGAGATCAATGAGAAGAGTTCAGTGAGAAGAGTTCAGTGAGAAGAGTAAGAGTTCAGTGAGAAGAGTTCAGTGAGAAGAGTTCAGTGAGAAGAGTAAGAGTTCAGTGAGAAGAGTTCAGTGAGAAGAGTTCAGTGAGAAGAGTTCAGTGAGAAGAGTAAGAGTTCAGTGAGAAGAAGAGTTCAGCTGGAAGAAGAGTTCAGTAAGACAAAGAGTTCAGTGAGAAGAGTTCAGTGAGAAGAGTAAGAGTTCAGTGAGAAGAGTTCAGTGAGAAGAGTAAGAGTTCAGTGAGAAGAGTTCAGTGAGAAGAGTTCAGTGAGAAGAGTAAGAGATCAGTGAGAAGAAGAGTTCAGCTGGAAGAAGAGTTCAGTAAGACAAAGAGTTCAGTGAGAAGAGTTCAGTGAGAAGAGTTCAGTGAGAAGAGTAAGAGATCAGTGAGAAGAAGAGTTCAGCTAGAAGAAGAGTTCAGTAAGAAAAAGAGTTCAGTGAGAAAGTAAGAGTTCAGTGAGAAGAGTTCAGTAAGAAGAGTTCAGTGAGAAGAGTTCAGTGAGAAGAGTAAGAGATCAGTGAGAAGAGTTCAGTGAGAAGAAGAGTTCAGTGAGAAGAGTTCAGTGAGAAGAAGAGTTCAGTGAGAAGAGTAAGAGTTCAGTGAGAAGAGTTCAGTGAGAAGAGTAAGATCAGTGAGAAGAGTTCAGTGAGAAGAGTTCAGTGAGAAGAGAATTCATGAGAAGAAGTTCAGTGAGAAGAAAGTTCAGTGAGAGAAGAGTTCAGTGAGAAGAGTTCAGTGAGAAGATTCAGTGAGAAGAGTTCAGTGAGAAGAAGTT
>NC_051219.1:4909242-4926742 GCF_015220715.1 Pygocentrus nattereri
ACTCATTCTTCTACAGTCTGTGTGTATAAATATCTATTTTTTTAGGCACTGTTGCAAAAAACTTCTTCACGAAGTCGAAGCTGCCGATCCCTGAACTGTCTCACATATGGTGAGTCTCTATACTTCATTACACCACAGAGACGTCAATAACATGTTTATTACACTACACGGCATCGGGGCGTTGTTTATTACAGTATAGAGCACTTACCTACGTCTTTATTGCATCACAGAACTTTTAACTGCATGTTATTTAATTACATGTTTATTACATCTCAGAGCTCTCGGCTGCATCTTTATTACACCACCGAACGTTCAGCTGCATGTTTATTCCTGTTTACTGTGAGTGTTTATTAAACGCTGTCCCGCCCTGCAGGGAGCTGAGTGATGTGGATCGGGACGGAGCCCTCACTTTCCCAGAATTCTGCACTGCCTTCCACCTGGTGGTGGCGCGGAAGAACGGCTATCCCCTCCCTGAAAGACTCCCGCACACGCTCAGAGCGGCTTTCAGAGAGCAGAGCCTCCCACACCCACCGGTAACACCACACACACACACACACACACACACACACACACACACACACACACACACACACTCACACTCACACACACACACGCTCAGAGCGGCTTTCAGAGAGCAGAGCCTCCCACACCCGCCGGTAACACCACACACACACACACACACACACAGACACACACACTCACACACACACACACTCACACACACACACGCTCAGAGCGGCTTTCAGAGAGCAGAGCCTCCCACACCCGCCGGTAACACCACACTCACACACACAGACACACACACACACACACACACACACACACACACACACACTCACACACACACACACACACACACACACAGACACTCACACACACACACACATATACACATATACACACACTCACACACACACACACACACACACACACACACAGAGACACACACACATTCACACACACACACAGACACTCACACACACACACACACACACACACACTCACACACAGACACACACACACACTCACAGACACACAAAGACAGACAGACAGACAGATAGACAAAACTTCTATTTCCACTTTGACATAATTTTTTTAATGGAAGGCCAAACTGTCCTGTGTTCTATGATGAAGTATATAATATTCAACAATATGCAAAAATTCTCTTTACACTAAGTGCATTGAAAGTAAAGGTATTACAGATGCAGCGTGGCCTGTCCTGCAGTGGTGAGGTGTATCTGTACACACTCACAGTGCAGTAGTGCTCTGCAGGTACAGGTCAGATCGATGGCATGAGTCTGTATAGCTGTGCGCGTTTAAAACCTCTTCAGCCTCATATGACTCTGATTATTTTACAGACCACCCAGACCCTCATTGTGCTTGAAGACTCGTCCAGACAAACAGTGACTGGACATTCTTTACTGTCAGCCTTTCTCTCAGTAAAGTAGCCCCTTAAACTCTGAGGGTCTGTTTCTAGGCCCACACTTCAGTTCCTCACCCTCAGAACCGCAGAGCTCACACTTCAGCTTCTCAGTAGATACCAGATCATTTACAGTAGATCCTGTGAGTAGCAGTTTGAGGGGATTCAGACGGGGAAGGAGTTTAAAGCGACTCTTCAGTCTTCATCAGGTCACCAAGGTCACTGTGTAAAAAGATACAAGCACACAACTGCAGGCGCTCCAGTTCAGAGGTTTATGGCTTCACTGTGTTCTGTTCATTCTCCTGTGCAGGAAATGGGTTTGATCAGCCAGCAGGAAGTCAGAGAGGAGCCTCATCAGCAAGGTAACCCCTTCATTTAAACAGCGCCCATCAGCGCCTCACACTGAACAGGCCGAACCGCTCGTCCAATCAAAGTGTCCGCATCTAATTCGTCTCCCGTTATCTCTTCCTGTGTGTGTGTGTGCGTATGTGTGTGTGTGTGTGTGTGTGTGTGTGTGTATAGGTGTGTGTGTGTGTGTGTGTGTGTGTGTATATGTGTGTGTATGTGTGTGTGTGTGTGTGTGTGTGTGTGTGTCCTCTGATCTTATGCATGACTGCATTTGTGCTGTGTCAGCAGATTTCAGTCCTCAGAGAGCAGCTGCTCCCCAAGACCAGCCAGCAGAGCAGCCGACACTGCAGAGCAGCACTTTAAAACCAGGTAACACAGAAGCAACACTGACCGTCCACTGAGTCTCAGCCTGACCAGTCATGGAAAACTCAATCAGATAAAGCCGCATTTTACATTGTGTGGTACAGAATAACTGAACAGTCACCTCTAAGGGCTACTTCTATTCAAACTCCTCGATTTTCAGTGTATTAATCAGTTTTTAAGACTTATTATTTGCTAAATTCTATAAATGATTTTTTATCCATTGAGTAATTAATATAAATCATTCAGGCAAGTGTTTCTAACAAAGTGGCCAGAGAGTGGAAGCAGACAGTAGGTGTTTCTAATAAAGTGGCCAAGTGCTATTGAATGCTCTCCACATGATATCAAAGGCTGCTTCATGAACACAAATCCTGTTGGACCCTCTGCTGACCTTTCGCTTGGTCCTGTAGATCCTCTCCTGTTATTCCAGGACTTCACTTTCATCCATATCACTTTCATCGTAGCTCAGAGATATTGGAATAAACAAATATCTGGCGCTTCTTCTGAAGTCTCTCTACGTTATTGCTTCGGCCTGAACATGTTACAGAAACACACGCAGCTTCCCAGACGGTTCTCATGAAGCCTTATCTCTCGGTGGAGCTGGGACATAGGGTCAAAGGTCTGCAGGGGTCTTCTTCTCTATGCCCTAGTGCGTAATTGGGTTTGTGGAGGAGACTGAAGTCTGTGAATAGGGGAGTGATGTTAGAATGTCTGGGAGCATCTGGAAGCAGTGATTTTGGTGGAGAATGGCCAAAAGCAATTATAGGGGTCCAAGCACCAATATCAGACATCATAAACTAGATCATTCTGGGCCATTGGACTAAAATTAAGCTAAAATTATGAATACGCATATAAAAAAAAGCATGTAATCTGACATAAGAAACTTACTTTGATATCTCGGTGTGTGCTAGAGGTGAAAAAAATCCATCTCTTTTTTTCTAGTGTGTACTTTTCTGATCATGTGGTTCTGTTGCCGAAGTCCCATTGCAGAAGTTCAATTCACTGTTATTACTGCTGCTTACAGTTTTAGCATCTACTGTGTTTCAGATCCTCCCCACGAGCTGGACCTTAACATGAAGTCAAGAACGAGGCCGAGGTAACATACAGTGCTATGGACTATGTTAAGTCTTTCAGTGCTGAACTTATGACTGAGTTATTAATCTTAAGCCTCGAGATTGTAAGTCTTAACTGCATGTAAATGCTATAAATTGTTAAACCCGCAGACTTTTGAGTGTTTATATGGAATGTTGATGATGGGAAAATAGTGATGAATCTGAAAATAGTACGTTTTCTCTGGGGGTTATTTTGCCTGATAACACCCTGAATGTACCTGTGTGCCCTAATTGTATTAAAATATACATTTTAGGCTAAAATGTTCCTCAAAACTACCATAAAATAGTGTCTCAGACACCAAGCAGTGGAAGCATAACCATTTCATATGATAAGTTTGTGGGAGGGAGCTTTTAGAGGTGGACGTCTGGTTCCTATCACCACCACTATAAACAATTCTGACTCTGTAAGTTTCTCTAGAACGGAGCGTTTGACACCAAACCACTCTGAATGACCTTGTTTACATCTTAATGCCTTAATTATGCACAAATTTAAATGTTAATGGGTGAATATTAATGGTGGTTTTAGTGTAGTCTCTCTGACGGGCCTTTGTAAATCAATAGCAGGTGTTTAAAATGTATGTGTTGGCGTCACCCACAGGTCTTATTCAAGCACCTCTATAGACGATGCTATGAAGAAAGCTGAGGAGCCTCCGACCCCCCCGCCACGTCCTCAGAAAACCCACTCGCGTGCCTCCTCGCTCGACCTCAACAAGCTCTTCCAGCAGAGCGGACAAGGTAAAGAAACGCTTGCTGATTCTGTTCCAGACAAAGGTTCTTGTGCAAATTGACCTGGCGCCATCATAAGAGATGCTGCCATTCATTGGAAAAATTTCACACAAGAAGTAGCGACCATGGTGAAGCTGACGGAGCTTCCTAAAGTTCTCGTGGAGAACATAATCAATCAACACTTGACCGTAAAAAGGTACGGAGCCCTCTTAACAAGACCTTAAACTTCCTCGTCAGCACAGTTGGTTTGAAAATATGCTAGTGGAAAAGTCATGGAACCACAGCTAATCGTCCCTGAGCAGGTGCACCACACAAAACTTCACAAAGTGCTCTCAGATTCTTCATAAGGAAGGTAAGAGGGAAGGCAGCAGTTCAAAAAGCAGCAGGAGCTGCTGTTCCACAGAGAATGGTCTTCCACACCGCAATCGTCTCCGTTCCTACCAAGTCCTCTGAAATTTATAAGCATTTAGCTTCAGATCAGATCAGAGACCAGGGCACCTACAGTGAAGCATGATGGTGGCAGTATCATGATATCGGGCAGTACTAGGGCATTACTCATCACTGAAAGAGACATGTATGCAGTGATGTTGCGGGAGACGTTAGAGGAGAATTTAATCTCATAAGCCAAGAAACTGAACATGGACTGTAGGTGTTTCTGATAAAGTGGCCAGTGAGTGGAAGCAGACAGTAGGTGTTTCTGATAAAGTGGCCAGTGAGTGGAAGCAGACAGTAGGTGTTTCTGATAAAGTGGCCAGTGAGTGGAAGCAGACAGTAGGTGTTTCTAATAAAATGGCCAGTGAGCGGAAGCAGACAGTAGGTGTTTCTAATAAAGTGGCCAGTGAGTGGAAGCAGACAGTAGGTGTTTCTGATAAAGTGGCCAGTGAGCGGAAGCAGACAGTAGGTGTTTCTGATAAAGTGGCCAGTGAGCGGAAGCAGACAGTAGGTGTTTCTGATAAAGTGGCCAGTGAGTGGAAGCAGACAGTAGGTGTTTCTGATAAAGTGGCCAGTGAGTGGAAGCAGACAGTAGGTGTTTCTGATAAAGTGGCCAGTGAGTGGAAGCAGACAGTAGGTGTTTCTGATAAAGTGGCCAGAGAGTGGAAGCAGACAGTAGGTGTTTCTGATAAAGTGGCCAGTGAGAGGAAGCAGACAGTAGGTGTTTCTGATAAAGTGGCCAGAGAGTGGAAGCAGACAGTAGGTGTTTCTGATAAAGTGGCCAGAGAGTGGAAGCAGACAGTAGGTGTTTCTGATAAAGTGGCCAGTGAGTGGAAGCAGACAGTAGGTGTTTCTGATAAAGTGGCCAGTGAGTGGAAGCAGACAGTAGGTGTTTCTGAAAACGAGAGGCATTTCAAGGCATGTGTGGGACAAAAGAGGATTACAGTCTTTAAAACTCTGCACCCTGTCAGGAGCCTCTCTGACAGTGTTTCAGACTGAAACTCCTACAGAGAGTAAAACTGCACTGACACTCTTCCCATCACTGCAGAGCACCCACCTTTACTCAGTTCTCTTACCAGGAGAACCTTGCTGCTGTACAAACAGGTCCATAAATGAAAAACAGAACATGCTCTGGATCAAACACAGTTGGGAATGCGTTAAAAGCTGCCAGCGCTGCCTCTAAACCGCTGCGTACTCTTTATAAACACGCCTGTGTTTCTGTCTTCTGTAGGCGGTAAAAGCGGCTGGCTGCCCCCTCCTCCTGCTCTGCCCCCTCGCCCTCCAGCCTCACAGGTAAAACCCACCTCAGCTACAACAAGAACCTTCTGCAAACCTTAGACACACACAGAGTAGAAAAACGCACGAATAAATAAAGTAAGCACTGACTTTATAAACTTTTTTTCATGCTTCATTCAGAATATTAAAGTTAACCTAACAACAATGAAATTGCAAAATTGCAAATTTCACACAAACTTCACAAAACTTTACGCAGACTTTACACAAACTTCACACAAACTTTACGCAGACTTTACACAAACTTCACACAAACTTCACACAAACTTTACGCAGACTTTACACAAACTTCACACAAACTTCACACAAGGTTTACGCAGACTTTACACAAACTTCACACAAGGTTTACGCAGTCTTTACACAAACTTCACACAAACTTCACACAAGGTTTACGCAGACTTTACACAAACTTCACACAAACTTCACACAAAATTTACGCAGACTTTACACAAACTTTACACAAATTTCACACAAACTTTACGCAGACTTTACACAAACTTCACACAAGGTTTACGCAGACTTTACACAAACTTCACACAAATTTCACACAAACTTTACGCAGACTTTACACAAACTTCACACAAACTTTACGCAGACTTCACACAAACTTCACACAAACTTTACACAAATTTCACACATACTTTACACAAATTTCACACAAACTTTACACAAATTTCACACAAACTTTACGCAGACTTTACACAAACTTCACACAAACCTTACACAAATTTCACACAAACTTTGCACAAATTTCACACATACTTTACACAAATTTCACACAAATTTCACACAAACTTTACACAAACTTCACACAAACTTTACACAAATTTCACACATACTTTACACAAATTTCACACAAACGTCACACAAACTTTACACAAACTTTACACAAATTTCACACAAACTTTACTCAAACTTCACACAAACTTCACACAAACTTCACACAAACTTCACACAAACTTTACACAAACTTCACTCACCAACTTACTCACAAACTCACAAACTTCTGTTAGCAGATGTCCCACTTCCTCCCAGGAGCAGAAAACTCCCAGCAGTCTGTGCAGCAGCCTCACTTCGCAGACTTCAGCAAGTTCAGAGAAGAGGTGAGGAAAAAAAATATATATATATACACACACTCACACACACACACACACACACACTTTATTAGCTGTTCAGTTGCTTGTTATCACAAATAGCTAATCAGCCAATCACACGGCAGCAACTCACTGCATTTAGGCAAGTAGAGGTGGTCAAGACAACTTGCTGAAGTGCAGACCGAGCATCAGAACGGGGAAGAAAGGGGATTTAAGGGACTTAAGGGAAACAAACAGGAGCTTCCAAAACTGGAGATTAAAAATGGATTAAAAGCTCCAAAGAAATTGTGGCTCCTAACAACCACCTGGAAGAGCTGGTAGACCCCAAACGGCCCCCATTAGATAAACAGCACTGAAAGCTTTGATCTCTGAGGGAGAGGAGAAGATCGAGCTGCTTCAGATCTGAAAACATCCACAGGTGTTTCTGTCCATCCTTCCACTGTGAGAAGACCACTCAGTGCTGCGGGTCTGAAAGGACGTGTAGCTGATCAAGAAGAACCTCACTGAGAAAAGGAGACGAACACATCAAACAAAGAAGCTGGACGATGGACTGACCGCCCCAGAGTCCAGACCTCAGCACCACTGAATGGGTTTGATTAGTTCAGAAAATCATCAACCAGCTTCTCAGACTGAGCTTTGGAGGCGTGTCTGCAGGCTCTTTGAGGAGCTGGAAGTGAGTCTCCTGAAAGGAATGGAAGCTGGAATAAAGGCATTAGATCCTGAAAGAATTCAATTATATTTAGCCGTTGAGGCTTCCGTATAATTCTCGTTTAAATTTAACTTGCTCTCTGAGACTAAACCTGCAGATCACTGATACTCTGGCAGCATTGAGTTCTCATACCTTCACCAGCACCAGTGAAACACAATCCCGTGCTAAAACTCCTCCATAATGAAAGTGACCAGTCTGATATATCGCTGTGGGAAAGGCCGCTGTAGTCTGTGCTATAGAGGCTTGTATAGCCTGCTGGAGGCAGCGGTTTTCCTGTTTCTCACGACTCTCCAAAGACATCGCCGCTCCTCAAACTGACGCCGCTTTTACACTTTATGGCTGTTTTTCTTCTCTTTCCTCTTTTCTCAGTGCTGCGGCGCTGAGAGGAGGAATATGAGAGCTGTATAGAATTGATTTGTCATAGTCCTTTAGATCAGAAGCTGGAGTCCACTGAGCTTTGAACCAGGCCTGCTTACACAGCAGGATTAAAGCGATAGTTTGACTAACACACACACACACATACACACACACACACACACACACACACACACATATATATACACATGAATGGACCAATAGAAATGCTCTAACATTACATTAACTTACGTTGATAGGTAAGAGTGAAGAGTGTTTTTGGCCACTCTTGTAAAGTTAGTATTTGGGGATGGGTCGCTCTCAGGAGCTCAGTGAATTCCAGCGTGTGATGTTATGAATTCACTGCCTGATGACTGAGCCATTGTTTTATGACGCCATAGGGCTAAAACCTATTTATTTAGGCTGTTAATGACGCAGAGGTACATGCAGGGCGTTATCAGGCAAAGTAGTCCCAGAAGAAAACTATTTGTTTTAGATTTGGTGCTACTTTTCCATCATCAACATCCCATATAAACACTCAGAAGACTCGTGTAGGTTCACTGGCGGTTCTAGATAGTAAATAAAACGTCTGTATTTGTGTTGTTGTCATGGCGACCCCTGGTTCCTATCACCACCACTCTAAAGACACCTGAGCCTCTACAATCAACCGTTTCACCAGTTCAGGTTGATGTGTTGTATTAAAGTAGTTCAGGCTCAGTGCTGTGACACACAGTCGCCACTGCGCGGCGCTGCTGCGCCTGATGAAGCAGCTTCGCTGGAGACGTGAGCTTCACTGCAGACTGTAACGTCCACAGTTCCTGCCTTTCTCAGCCTAGTAAACCTTATATAAGGGGTAAAGATCCTGGCGCAGCACCTCTGATCGTGGGATGTTTAATAAACCTGGGTTCTGCAGGAGGTTTTGTGTGACAGTCTGAAGGTTAATGTCTCTTTTAAAGCGATTGTTTAACAGCATGATGAGATGGAAGTTAAATGTATGCAGCCCCCCTCCAAGAGTTGAGAAGATCATGGAGAGCTGATCAGATGTTTCTAATGAGCTGGAGTAGATGGAGCTCAGAGGGTTTCAGGGCTGGAGATGTTGTGCTGCTGGTGTGCTGTGATTAGATGGACCGGCTCCATGTTCAGCTGAGTTACATCATATCATTATAACAGGATTTACTGGGTGGACTTGAGGAGGCACTAGACTCGAGAGTGAAGGTCAAAGGGCTGGGGTATGGAGGATGGGGGCCAGTAGGATGGAGTTATGGTGGGAGGGAGAATGGAGGGTGAGTGTTAGTAGGGTGGGGGTTAGAAGGATGGGGTTATGGAGGGTGAGGGTCAGCAGGGTGGAGGTCAGAAGGACGGGGTTATGGAGGGTGGGGGTCAGAAGGATGGGGTTATGGAGGGTGGGTGTCAGTAGGGTGGAGGTCAGAAGGATGGGGTTATGGAGGGTGGGGGTCAGTAGGGTGGGGGTCAGAAGGATGGTGGTATGGAGGGTGGGTGTCAGTAGGGTGGAGGTCAGAAGGATGGGGTTATGGAGGGTGGGGGTCAGTAGGGTGGGGTTATGGAGGGTGGGTGTCAGTAGGGTGGGGGTCAGAAGGATGGGGTTATGGAGGGTGGGTGTCAGTAGGGTGGAGGTCAGAAGGATGGGGTTATGGAGGGTGGGGGTCAGTAGGGTGGGGTTATGGAGGGTGGGGGTCAGTAGGGTGGAGGTCAGAAGGATGGGGGTATGGAGGGTGGGTGTCAGTAGGGTGGAGGTCAGAAGGATGGGGTTATGGGGGGTGGGGGTCAGAAGGATGGGGTTATGGAGGGTGGGTGTCAGTAGGGTGGAGGTCAGAAGGATGGGGTTATGGAGGGTGGGGGTCAGTAGGGTGGGGGGTCAGAAGGATGGGGTTATGGAGGGTGGGTGTCAGTAGGGTGGGGGTCAGAAGGATGGGGTTATGGGGGGTGGGGGTCAGTAGGGTGGGGGTCAGAAGGATGGGGTTATGGAGGGTGGGTGTCAGTAGGGTGGAGGTCAGAAGGATGGGGTTATGGAGGGTGGGGGTCAGTAGGGTGGGGTTATGGAGGGTGGGTGTCAGTAGGGTGGGGGTCAGAAGGATGGGGTTATGGAGGGTGGGTGTCAGTAGGGTGGAGGTCAGAAGGATGGGGTTATGGAGGGTGGGGGTCAGTAGGGTGGGGTTATGGAGGGTGGGGGTCAGTAGGGTGGAGGTCAGAAGGATGGGGGTATGGAGGGTGGGTGTCAGTAGGGTGGAGGTCAGAAGGATGGGGTTATGGGGGGTGGGGGTCAGAAGGATGGGGGTATGGAGGGTGGGTGTCAGTAGGGTGGAGGTCAGAAGGATGGGGTTATGGGGGGTGGGGGTCAGAAGGATGGGGTTATGGAGGGTAGGTGTCAGTAGGGTGGGGGGTCAGAAGGATGGGGTTATGGAGGGTGGGTGTCAGTAGGGTGGAGGTCAGAAGGATGGGGTTATGGAGGGTGGGTGTCAGTAGGGTGGAGGTCAGAAGGACGGGGTTATGGAGGGTGGGGGTCAGTAGGGTGGAGGTCAGAAGGACGGGGTTATGGAGGGTGGGGGTCAGTAGGGTGGGGGGTCAGAAGGATGGGGTTATGGAGGGTGGGTGTCAGTAGGGTGGAGGTCAGAAGGATGGGGTTATGGAGGGTAGGTGTCAGTAGGGTGGGGGGTCAGAAGGATGGGGTTATGGAGGGTGGGGGTCAGTAGGGTGGGGGGGTCAGAAGGATGGGGTTATGGAGGGTGGGTGTCAGTAGGGTGGAGGTCAGAAGGATGGGGTTATGGAGGGTAGGTGTCAGTAGGGTGGAGGTCAGAAGGACGGGGTTATGGAGGGTGGGGGTCAGTAGGGTGGAGGTCAGAAGGACGGGGTTATGGAGGGTGGGGGTCAGTAGGGTGGGGGGTCAGAAGGATGGGGTTATGGAGGGTGGGTGTCAGTAGGGTGGAGGTCAGAAGGATGGGGTTATGGAGGGTAGGTGCCAGTAGGGTGGAGGTCAGAAGGACGGGTTTATGGAGGGTGGGTGTCAGTAGGGTGGAGGTCAGAAGGACGGGGTTATGGAGGGTGGGGGTCAGTAGGGTGGGGGGTCAGAAGGATGGGGTTATGGAGGGTGGGTGTCAGTAGGGTGGAGGTCAGAAGGATGGGGTTATGGAGGGTAGGTGTCAGTAGGGTGGGGGGTCAGAAGGATGGGGTTATGGAGGGTGGGTGTCAGTAGGGTGGGGGTCAGAAGGACGGGTTTATGGAGGGTGGGTGTCAGTAGGGTGGAGGTCAGAAGGACGGGGTTATGGAGGGTGGGGGTCAGTAGGGTGGGGGGTCAGAAGGATGGGGTTATGGAGGGTGGGTGTCAGTAGGGTGGAGGTCAGAAGGACGGGTTTATGGAGGGTGGGTGTCAGTAGGGTGGAGGTCAGAAGGACGGGGTTATGGAGGGTGGGGGTCAGTAGGGTGGGGGGTCAGAAGGATGGGGTTATGGAGGGTGGGTGTCAGTAGGGTGGAGGTCAGAAGGATGGGGTTATGGAGGGTAGGTGTCAGTAGGGTGGGGGGTCAGAAGGATGGGGTTATGGAGGGTAGGTGCCAGTAGGGTGGAGGTCAGAAGGACGGGTTTATGGAGGGTGGGTGTCAGTAGGGTGGAGGTCAGAAGGACGGGGTTATGGAGGGTGGGGGTCAGTAGGGTGGGGGGTCAGAAGGATGGGGTTATGGAGGGTGGGTGTCAGTAGGGTGGAGGTCAGAAGGATGGGGTTATGGAGGGTAGGTGTCAGTAGGGTGGGGGGTCAGAAGGATGGGGTTATGGAGGGTGGGTGTCAGTAGGGTGGAGGTCAGAAGGATGGGGTTATGGAGGGTAGGTGTCAGTAGGGTGGGGGGTCAGAAGGATGGGGTTATGGAGGGTGGGTGTCAGTAGGGTGGAGGTCAGAAGGATGGGGTTATGGAGGGTGGGTGTCAGTAGGGTGGAGGTCAGAAGGATGGGGTTATGGAGGGTAGGTGTCAGTAGGGTGGGGGGTCAGAAGGATGGGGTTATGGAGGGTGGGTGTCAGTAGGGTGGAGGTCAGAAGGATGGGGTTATGGAGGGTAGGTGCCAGTAGGGTGGAGGTCAGAAGGACGGGGTTATGGAGGGTGGGTGTCAGTAGGGTGGAGGTCAGAAGGACGGGGTTATGGAGGGTGGGTGTCAGTAGGGTGGGGGTCAGAAGGACGGGGTTATGGAGGGTGGGGGTCAGTAGGATGTGTGTTACTGTCTTCCAGCCACAGCTGATGGTTCTGATTGGCTGGATTCAGAGGTCTGTGCTCATTGTGCTGTTTGAGGAGTAATCGCTGTCAGTCGTCTTTGTGTTTCTTGGCAGCCTGTTAATAAACCACATTGTTTGGTGGGGCAGTTGTTTATTGCAGTTCTTGTTAATAATAAAAGTGGTTGTTTATTGAACGTCATGCTCCTCCTCTGTGGGAACACTCAGCTTACAGTGGCTCCTCGGACTATGTAGGAGAGCACAGCCCGGTTTGGTTCTGACTTCCTCAAACCTCAAGAAACCTCTGCCTCAACTGAAGCACCTCCTACCTGAACCCGTTCAGCTACTTTAAAAAGCTTTAAAAAGGCTCCTCTTCCTCCTGGTTTACTCTATATACACAGTGTTGTCCTTGATGACCACTTATATTAACTCTCTCTCTCTCTCTCTCTCTCTCTCTCTCTCTCTCTCTCTCTCTTAGGAGGAGACTAGTGAACCCCCCCAGGCCTTCGGACCCCTGAGGACAGTCGGCCCTGGCACAGAGACCCCAGGAGGGCCTAAAACAGTACGTACTGACCCCGCCTTCTCATATCGAGGCTCTTCCGTTCACTCACCTGTACAAAATAAATGTGGAAATGAAGAAGTGTTAGTTCTAATAGTTCTAATGAATGTCCAGAACTTTAAAGGTAAAATAAAACATGTATCCAAAATTATGTTGTAATTAAACTAATATCCAGACTTCTGGATGCAGAATTTATAATGAAATGAATGAAACTATTATTTAGAATGAAGTTCTAGTAAAAATATATCTGGAATGAAGTTGAAATGACATTAACATCCAGAATATAGACGACATCAGAAAACTGTCGTACAGTAAATACATAAGTAAGTATATATTTATCATTAATGTACTTTAAAATGAATTTTGTACCTAAATATTTTTGGGTGTGTTTTGTACTATATTATTATTATTATTATTATTATTATTATATTGTTTTGTTATAACATTAATAACTGCTCTGGGTGTTTCTCCAGGACCCTACCTTGCTGTTCCAAAGCCACGCCCCTCAGAAGCCCATGCGCCGGAAGCTCCACCCAGAAAACCAGAACACTGTTACACACTCAGGCTCCGCCTACTCAAGCTCCACCCCCACCACAGCGCCCAAAACAGGTCACAGGTCAGTCAGGATTCACTCCGTTCCGGCTGCTGGTTCAATCACCAAAGTTTGGATTAGAAATTGCGAATATTAATAAATAATAAAATAATAAACATTGAGCTTGAACTCATCAGTCACTCCCACCAATGAAACACTTTGGTCATCATTTTAGGAAAGAGCCCCATGTTATAATGTGGTCGTTTGGAACCACGACCAAACACAATACTGCTAATAAGGGGGTTAATAAGTGGTTTATAACCACAAAACATTTTTATTTCTGTAAAAAAACAGTGATTTATAAAAAAACCCGTAACCAGAGTGACAACTAACGGCTAGTGGTTAGACAGTGTAGTGGATAAGACCAGCGTTTCGTCTGAAAGGCGGTTTTACATTCACGCGATTTGTTATCCAGCTTTAGTCGACTTACAGAGGCAGCTGTAGTGTTAGGAGTCTTGCCCAAGGACTCATTGGTGTATCATGGTGTGCTGGTACCCTGGGCTCACTCTCTCGACGACATGCAATATGGTGCTGTAATTAGTTTCTAATCAGGGTCCATTTGTAACGTTTAAATAAGCTCAATTCATCTTCATAGTGCCATTTTTCCACGATGAGCCCTGGAAAGGTCTGTGTACAGGCCTGAATTCCTCCTTATCTGGAGGGCCATTAACGTTAGAGTCAGGTGTGTGAGCAGATCAGAGGTGTTAAAAGGTTAAAAGCTTCACACACAATAGAGAGAGAGAGAGGGAGGGGAGAGAGAGAGAGAGAGAGAGAGGGAGAGAGGGAGAGAGAGAAAGAAAGAGAGGGAGAGAGAGAAAGAAAGAGAGGGAGAGAGAGAGAGAGAGGGAGAGAGAGAGAGAGAGAGAGAGAGAGAGAGAGAGAGAGAGAGACAGAGAGAGAGAGAGAGACAGAGAGGGAGAGAGAGAGAGGGAGAGAGAGAGAGAGAGAGAGAGAGAGAGAGGGAGAGAGAGAGAGAGAGGGAGAGAGAGAGAGAGAGAGAGAGAGAGAGAGAGGGAGAGAGAGAGAGAGAGAGAGAGAGAGAGAGAGAGAGAGAGGGAGAGAGAGAGAGAGAGGGAGAGAGAGAGAGAGAGAGAGAGAGAGAGAGAGAGAGAGAGAGAGACAGAGAGAGAGAGAGAGACAGAGAGGGAGAGAGACAGAGAGAGAGAGAGAGAGAGGGAGAGAGAGGGAGAGAGAGAGGGAGAGAGAGACAGAGAGAGAGGGAGAGAGAGAGAGGGAGAGAGAGAGAGAGAGAGAGAGAGAAAAAGAGAGAGAGAGAGAGAGAGAGGCTGGAGAGCACTGTTCACCTCCATTTAAAAGCACATGCTTAACCTTTGGCCTCCTGCTGCTAGATAGGAGCTATGCTAACATTTGCTCTGACGCCTGGATATCAGATTGACGCGGTTCTTCCCACTGCAAACATCACAGATCACGCAAGACTTCCGTACAGCCAGAATTCAGGCTTGAGGACTGTTTTAACTAAGCTGAAGTACTTCAGTCCATGTTTATCTATCACAGTGAGTCACACAGAGTCAGAAACCACATCACCAGCCCTGTTAGAGACGCTGAGCAGCTCCACACGGTTTGTGGGGAGTGTGTGGTGATTTAGGATCACCCACATTCAGGGCGAGGGGGAAACTGTGTGGATGTTTTTTTTGGCTCCCGCTGTCACTTTAATATTCTAATGTGGTGGGGTGTGTATTACAGACTGCCTGCCAGGCAGAAGAGGGAGATTCAGATGGCCATCAGGAAGAATAAAGAAACGAACGCGGTGCTAACTCGGCTGAACAGTGAACTACAGCAGCAACTGAAGGTAACACACACACACACACACACACACACATATGTATGTACATATGAGGACGTCCACAGGTTTCTACCGATTTTTGTGTTACTGTAGCGAATTAGCACTACACCTGAACCTAAACCTTGACCTCGGTGAGCTTTTCTGCTCTTTTAGTTTTCAAATAAAACAAGTAACTGTGGTGAAATCGACATCTTGCTCATGTGAGGACTTGGACATCTTGCTGGTCCTCACTTGAGCAAACCTTCCATATAGTCCTATCATAGTGAGGACATGGGGTCCTCGTAAGTATAGCAGTACAAGAACACTCTAATACACGCACAGCTGCACAGTTTATGTGTATGAAAGTCAGAGAACTCCCTTCATTTATTTAATCAAAGCCATTAAGGACAAACATCAATTACACCGAAGGTCTTAAGAGTTACTGCCTTTTTACAGCTTCCATTCAATGTGAAATGTTGGTGTCGACCAGGTCTTCCAGGTGGGTGTTAGGAGCCCCGTTTTCGCCGGAGCTTTTAACTCCAGTTTGGGAGTTCTATTTTTCTATTATTCTATTATTCTAAGTTCTATTTTTCCTCCTTTGACTTTCTCCTTCATTATTATACCCTAAAACATCATGACCTGTGCGTTCAGTGGAAACGGGCCGGTCTGAAATAGTGCTATTTTGAATTTGCTCGATTCGAATGTGCACATCATACATTTCTACGTGACTGAGATGCACTGCATGAGCACAAAGAGTTACTGATAAGAGACAGTGGAGAGTGAAAGTGAGAGAGATTAAAATCAGAGTTGAGCAATGCTAAACATTCATTTATGCTTCGCCCCAAGCTCTGCAGCATAGAGCAGCTGCAGTGTTGAGTTACTGGCTCTTCTACAGGCCTCAGCTGGCTCTGAAAGGCGGTTAAAGTGATAGTTCAGCGAAAAATCAGATTGGCAGATCCAAATATAGCAGATCAGCCAAGATGTGTTTGGCGTCTAAAGTTAGCTTCTTTAGTTTTACTCTGGTTTTAGTTTACTCTGGAGTTTGGACCATGCCTTCAACATGGTGGTGGCAGTATGAGGGAAGACTGATTGAGAGATGGGGAGAACTCTGAGAACTTGGGCTGGAGTTCTGGGTGGCTTCTGCCTGTAGCTAGAAGGCCAGACCCCCTCATAGCTGTACTAGGACAGATGCAAGACTGATTAACAGGGAGGAATGGGGGCCGGTGGGGCTTGCGAACACTTCGTCACGGGAACGGAAGGGGATGATGTTAATTTATAGGGTGTAGATTGGAAGAAGGTTGGGTTTCAGGCATGGTCCTCCCCACAAATGTCAGTAATAGCATAACTACACCTAAATCAGTAGCAGTATATTAAACCCTGATTTTTGTCCATATTTTAGTCCATGATTATCGATAGCAGCGCACTTATGGACAGTTTAGACACCCGTGGTGAAATGAAGTAAACATGACTTTGGCAGCAGTTTTAAAACATAACATTTTGCTTCTTAAAATTAGTGATGTGCAGAAGTTTGGACACACTACCAAGGCAGGATTTATGACATCACTGATGTCATAGAGATCTTTCTATTCTTCTGTCAGGAATTTCCTCGCCGAACAACTTCCAGTTCTGCCGTGTTCTTTGGCCGTCTTGCGTGCTCAGCTTGTTTAAGACCTACATACTTTACGTGATGTTCAGTCAGGGAAGCCGGGGGGCTGTGGGGGTCAATCCTAAAGCTTCAGCTTGATAAATTCATGGTGGATTTTGAGGTGTGGTGGATTTTGGGACCATTGACCTGTTGCATTTCTGGCCAGAACATGAGCAGATCTGAGAGTTTTCTTAGTCATTCAGATCCTCCTCAGTTCCTTTTACTGCCATTTCTAATGACTCTTCAGACAGTGGCTCTTTCTGTAGCCACCTGCTTTGTAGGTATCATTTTCAGATCTTTAGCCAGCTGCTTCGATTACCCTGTGTTTGTTGAATATTAGAGCACAGTATGAAGAGCCAGGGAATGTATTACGCCCTGGATTTGTCATCAGCCGACAACTCCCACTGACTATTCTTGAGCCACCTAACCAGTTCTAATGAGCCAATTAAGGCCTAACGAGTCAGTTCATCAGTTCTGAGAGTTTAGAAGGGTGTACAAACTTTTGCACGTGCCACAATTACTTTTTTATTATTAAAATATAAAGCAATTGTGTAATAACATGGACAGAAAACCTTTTACTCCTTTTACTTAAAAAAATCACAGAGACACGCAGTTGCTGCTAACTGGTGGGCTATAAGCTAATGTTAGCCACATTAGCCTCACAACTCCTATATTAAGCAGCTCATCGGCTGTGTTTGCTGCTGAACTATGGCTTTAAAGCGTGTATTAGAGTGTTCAGAGTGTATTAGAGTGTTCAGTGTGTTCGGAGTGTATCAGTGTGTTTGGAGTGTATCAGTGTGTTTGGAGTGTATCAGTGTGTTTGGAGTGTATCAGTGTGTTCGGAGTGTATCAGTGTGTTTGG
>NC_051219.1:4934242-4941742 GCF_015220715.1 Pygocentrus nattereri
TTTAATATGATGTCGGCTCACCCTTTGCAGCTATAACAGCTTCAACTCTTCTGGGAAGGCTTTCCACAAGGGTTAGGAGTGTTTATGGGAATTTCTGACCGTTCTTCCAGAAGCGGATTTGTGAGGTCAGACACTGATGTTGGACGAGAAGGCCTGGCTCACAGTCTCCGCTCTAATTCATCCCAAAGGTGTTCTGTAGGGTTGAGGTCAGGACTCTGTGCAGGCCAGTCGAGTTCTTCCACACCAAACTGGCTCATCCACGTCTTTATGGACCTGCTTTGTGCACTGGTGCGCAGTCATGTTGGAGCAGGAAGGGGCCGTCCCCAAACTGTTCCCACAAAGTTGGGAGCATGAAATTGTCCAAAATCTCTTGGTGCTGAAGCTTTAAGAGTTCCTTTCAGTGGAACTAAGGGGCCGAGCCCAAATCCTGAAAAACAACCCCACATCATGATGCCCCCTCCACCAAACTTTACACTTGACACAATGCAGTCAGACAAGTACCGTCTCCTGGCAACCGCCAAACCCAGACTCGTCCATCAGATTGCCAGATGGAGAAGCGTGATTGGTCACTCCAGAGAACACGTCTCCACTGCTCTAGAGTCCAGTGGCGGCGCTTTACTCCACTGCATTCCACGCTCTGCATTGCACTTGGTGATGTAAGGCTTGGATGCAGCTGCTCGGCCATGGAAACCCATTCCATGAAGCTCTCTACGCTGTTCTTGAGCTGATCTGAAGGCCACATGAAGTTTGGAGGTCTGTAGTGATGGACTCTGCAGAAAGTTGGTGACCTCTGCGCACTATGCCCCTCAGCATCCGCTGACCGCTCTGTCATTTTACGTGGCCGACCACTTCGTGGCTGAGCTGCTGTCGTTCCCAATCGCTTCCACTTTGTTATAATCCCACTGACAGTGGACTGTGGAATATTTAGTAGTGAGGAAATTTCACGACTGGACTTGCTGCACAGGTGGCGTCCGATCACGGTACCACGCTGGAATTCACTGAGCTCCTTGAGTGACCCATTCTTTCACTAATGTCTGTAGAAGCCGTCTGCAGGCCGAGGGGCTCGGCTTTATACACCTGTGGCCATGGAAGAGACTGGAACACCTGAATTCAGTGATTTGGATGAGTGAGTGAAAACTTTTGGAAATATAATGTATGTGTCTCATTTTGGAGTGTTAGTCTTACGGTTAAGGAAATGTCATAGACTTTAACAACATCTGCAAACCATCTACAGTGGACTGTTCAAATAAAGTGTTAGCATGAGTTCACACAAATGAAAGACGGAGGAGGAGAAGGATCTCTGCTTGTTTTGACTCTGATTGGCTCTGTTCTTTAATCTCAGATGGAGAGTCAGTTTGTACTGAACTGTCTAAATGAATGACCTGAGATAATGACGGAGTCTGCCACAGAAGCTTTGAGGGGTTTGTTTATAGACGGTCAGTCCAGTGAACAGGACGCAGGTGCAGATTTTTCTCTTTGCCTTATGTGGAGAGAAACTGTCTGGTAAGGCTGAGAGTCGATCCCATCGGAGGCGGTTCTCGGATTCCAGGCATTGTAGGGAAAAAGTTCCAAACTTTCACATAGTGATGTTCAGATTTACCCACATCCACATGAGCCGAAGTGTGAGATATTCGGGATATCTGAATAATGATGCCTGCATCAGTAGGTTGGCTGTATTTGGCTTTGGATGAAGTGGAAAACAAATGTAGGGTTTGTAGGGCAAAACATCTTACAGTTGTCTTCATCGGCGCCGATCTACCCACCAAAGTCGGAGTTAATCTTGCTAACGGGAGCGCTCCGGATTGCCGTACTAATGTCAAATAGGTCAGGAAGCACTGACCAGTTAATATAGTGTTATGTAGGTAATAATGCACTTTTTATTTGGTCAATATTTCTATTTTTGATTCATTCAAATTTGAAAAAATGACGTGGAATCAACTCCATTGATTCCAAACGATTCCAAAAATTCTGGAATCGATGCCCCGTTTATAGCAAAAGCCTCACGGAAACGCTCTCGTCAGTACGGACGCCTATTCCAGAGCTCAAACAACAGGCAACATAATATGTCATAATAATGAGATGGTATCTTGCAATTTTGACATAGTATCTCATAATAATGACTCAGTGTCTCATAATAACGACAAAAGTATGTTATAGTTATGAGAGGCCAGCTTATAATCAGAATTATGAGTTATTAAGTCATAATTATGAGATATTAAGCTGTAATTCTGAAATACTAAGTCATAATTAGGAGATGTTAAGTCATAATTATGAGATTTTAAGTCATAATTACGAGATACTAAGTCATACTTGTGGGATGCTCATAATTACGAGAAACATTCTTCATATTTCTCCACATTCTGAGACCTCATTCGTATAAGACTCATAACAATGAGATAATAAGTCGTAACTATGAGACAGGAGGTGATCGTTTTGAGATACTGAGTCATAATTGAGATGCTAAGTCAAACTGCGATTAACTTATCGATGAACTGATGAGCCGCATCACAAAGTTCTTCGAATAATGAGACGCTAAGTCATAAGTTTGGGGAACGTTCTCATCGTTAGGACTGAAAGGCGATATTTTTATCTCAGGCTTTAACCGTTCATGCCGGTCATGCTGTGCTGCCAGAGCCGGGTGCCGAACACACGGTGGCGGTAAAGTCTTTACTGGGTCAGCTGCACTGGTTAGTTTCAAACTAGCAAAATGTACTAAATTTGGCTGCACCACAGATTCGTGGGTCGTGTCTTAATTAACTGATGCGTACGTCGCTTTAACACCACGACGACACTTTAAAACCGGTTCCATGCAAACGGCGTCAGTGTTTCAGTGGAAGAAGTGAGTAACTGAGCACAGCAGCTGGTCGGTTTAGCCGTTTGGGCAGCCGGGGAGTCTCTGAGCTGGAGGGTGTTTAGCTGAGCGTTTTAAGTTGAGTTTTAAAATCGCAGCATGTAGTGTTTCCAGTTTTTAGCTTTTAGTTCAACCAAAAAAGGTTTTGGTCTTTTCTGTGTTTTCAACATGGTTTCCCCAACACTTCCACCTGCTGAGGGGGGTGTAAGTATTTAATAACCACTCAGCTCAACGTTCAAACCAGTTTGTGTGGATTTAGTGACGCGTAAACCTGAACTTAGTAAACACACGTTACAACTGGCCTACGCTAAATCTCGTGCACAGCTGGCGGAACCGGCCACTGGCATCAAAACTGCGGCATAGGTGCTGCTTTTCTAGGAGCGACATGGCGCTTGAAACGTATACAAAACACTCTTCGGTGACGGAAAACGCAACACTGAAAAGATGAAAGTTTCGCAGGAACTCGCCGCTTTAGGTGGCCATAATCAAGATGCCAGCATTTTCTGGTAATATATTGGCTTCTGTTCAGATAAACCGACTCCCATCATTGATTCCCATCATCAGAGTCGACTCCAGAATTCCTACACTGACCTGCCTGGTGTGTACGAGTGAGTGCGGGTTATGTGCTCGTAACCATGAGTTACGTGAGGCCACCATGAGTTTGTGTGGGGTCAGTTCTGCACTGCAGGCCACTGTGGAGAAAAGCACATTGACAGAAAGCATGCTTGATGTCTGTGATGTGAAAAATGGTTTTAAAACAAAAAAAACTAGAAAAATGCAAAAAAAAATGCACAAAAAAGTGAGGCGTGCAGCGTCCACTGAAACTGGACCGATCTGCCGAATGTGTTCGTGATGTGGTGCAAAAAAGAAGAATGAAGTTTCTGTCTCACTGTGAACCTGCTGACCTCACCTGTTTCCCCCTGTAGTTTATTTCTTTAGAGGTGTCCTGCGGTCAGCGAGGACATGGTCATCATTACCACCGCTCTGTGGAAAAGCAGCAGCAGAAATGACTGTAAAATGGCACTGATCCACTCGGAGCGATCCACTCGGAGCGATCATCTCAGAGCGATCCACTCGGAGCGATCCACTCGGAGTGATCCACTCAGAGTAATCCACTCAGAGTTATCTACTCAGAGTGATCCATTCTGAGTGATCCACTCAGAGTGATCCACTCAGAGTGATCCATTCTGAGCAATCCACTCTGAGAGATTCACTCTGAGCGATCCACTCGGAGTGATCATCTTAGAGCGATCCACTCGGAGCGATCCACTCAGAGTAATCCGCTCGGAGTTATCTACTCTGAGTGATCCATTCTGAGTGATCCACTCGGAGTGATCCACTCAGAGTGATCCATTCTGAGCAATCCACTCTGAGTGATCCACTAGGAGCGATCCACTCTGAGCAATCCACTCTGAGTGATCCACTAGGAGCGATCCACTCTGAGCAATCCGCTCGGAGTGATCCACTCGGAGCGATCCACTCGGCGTGATCCGCTCAGAGTGATCCGCTCAGAGTGATCCACTGGGAGTGATCCATTCTGAGTGATCCTGCCTGTGTGTGTGTTTTAATGCAGAAATGTCTGATGTGCGTTTGGGGTGTTAAATATTTTCCTATGCAAAATCGCGATGGTGCCGGCCGACTTCCTGTTTCTGTTCATACTGAGCCAAATTCAGACGAAGCTCGCACACACACTGCAGCAGTGAAACAGGGAACGCTGTAAAACCTTCAGGTTGTGTTCCTGTGAGTTTTATTACACTGTGAGACGTTTTACAGTGACATTGTTTGTTTTTACCTCTTATGTTTGTTTTTTTAATGTATAAAAGCCCCAAATCTGCCTGTAAACTATACAAATAAAGTTATTTAAATAATGAGCTGAAAAGATGGACTGGATCTGTCTGCCTGCCTGCCTGTCTGTCTATCTGTCTATCTGTCTGTATGTCTGTATATCTATCTGTCTGTCTGTCTGTCTGTCTATTTCTAGACCCATGTATAGTGTGAAGGTACTCTTTCAGTGTAGCAGAATGGACAGTGTTGAGGTCATTTGTAAAGGTCTTCAGTGATTCTGCTGCTATCATCTCTGTTTAAACAGGGTTTTGTTCAGACGTCTGTTGGCAAGACTCCCGGAGCTCTGAGAACTACTCACTGACCCAACATCCTGCACCAGAACTACACACTGACCCAACATCCTGCACCAAACCTACACACTGACCCAACATGCTGCACCAGAACTACACACTGACCCAACATCCTGCACTAGAACTACACACTGATCCAACATCCTGCACCAGAACTACACACTGACCCAACATCCTGCACCAGAACTACACACTGACCCAACAGCCTGCACTAGAACTACACACTGACCCAACATGCTGCACCAGAACTACACACTGACCCAACATCCTGCACCAGAACTACACACTGACCCAACATCCTGCACCAGAACTACTCACTGACCCAACATCCTGCACCAGAACTACACACTGACCCAACATCCTGCACCAGAACTACTCACTGACCCAACATCCTGCACCAGAACTACACACTGACCCAACATCCTGCACCAAAACTACACACTGACCCAACATCCTGCACCAGAACTACACACTGACCCAACATCCTGCACCAGATCTACACACTGACCCAACATCCTGCACCAATACTACACACTGACCCAACATCCTGCACCAGAACTACACACTGACCCAACATCCTGCACCAATACTACACACTGACCCAACATCCTGCACCAGAACTACACACTGACCCAACATCCTGCACCAGAACTACACACTGACCCAACATCCTGCACCAGATCTACACACTGACCCAACATCCTGCACCAGAACTACACACTGACCCAACATCCTCTTCTGAAACTACACTTAAAAAAAAAATCAAACACAAGCAGTTCACTTTAGAAAGAATAGCCAGGCCTGATGAAGCAGAGTTAACGAGGGGAATGTTCTAGAGACTTCCAGCAATCGCAAACACATCCCACCAGCCCAGTGTTGGGGTTTGTGTGTGTTTGTTGGGTTTGCTGTATCTCGGCCTCCCACTGACTCAGGATCATATTTGGTTCTCATACTTTCACTACTGCAGTGCATTGGACAGAATGCAACTGATCCTGGACCCATAGACTTAAAAACCAGATAGTTTATTTACCCTTATATCTTCCAAACGGTAACTTCCTCACTTACCGTTAAACCGAATTCACAAACGACAGTTTTTAAAACAGTGTAATTAAATCAAACCACACCAATTCATGTGCTCCATAGACATGTGTGGTGAAAAAATGTGGACCATAGTGTTTCTCTGCAGTGTGTCCAGCATCTGAACCACTGGAGAATAAACTGTCAGCCCAGAAACAAAAGAGCTGGATGTGCATGCCAGAGAAAATACCTCATCAACTATACTGACCACACTGACCACACCCAGGGCCTCTGAACAAGAGCCAATCAGAGCATCTGACACGATGGATTGGGACTTAGAATCCAGGTCACCAGACAGACATCAGATTCAACTTCACACAAGGTGGGAATCACAATGAGCAACAGATGGAATTTCAATAAAATTCACAATTCACATGGAATTTTTTTTAATATGCCTGATTTCAGATTTTCAGAGATTACATTGTAGAAGTTTCAGGTTCATAAGGTCAAAATCAGGCATCTTAATAAGCACAGGATGGGCGGCGGGAGTGACTTAAAACGCGCTTTGAACTCTAGAATTCCAACTTTCGAGCATCTGTTTGAAATATCTGGAATTCACAGCCAAAAAAAACTTGAAATATGGAATTTGCCGTTTTATATACCCAATTACAGAAAGTTAAATTTTAGAATTTCTAAATTGAAGTAAGTAGAACTCAAGTGAGGAATGGAGGGTAAAGCGGTTCACAACAGGGATTTTTTGGTAGTTTTTGATTGGAATTTTAACTGTTGAAATTGAACAAATTTGGAATTTAAAAATTTAGATTAGTAGAAGTTTTGGGTTCAACTTCAAAACATCTGAGTCAGAAGAGGTAGCAAACAAACAAAGGACAGAAGGGTGAATGTCTCAGAATTTAGATTGTTGGAATTCAGAACTTAAAATTCCTGATACGATTTCTTAAATTTAGAACACATTTTAGATATTTTAGGTAGCAGATTATAGAAGGTTCTGTTTCAGAAGGCCTAAATCAAATAAGTAGAACTTAAAGCGACAGAAGAAATTTAGGTTGAAGTGTAAAATGTATCAATAAATTAAACTGTAATTTTTGAAATTCAGTAACAAAATGAGAATCTGGAATTTGCTGCTTCAAATCTCTGATTCTGGAGGGTTCAACTTCAGAACATCTGAACTGGAATTTGTTCACAAATGAGGAACAGAAAGGTGAGTGATTTAGACTTTGGACAAAACTGAAAATGTTTGCTGACATCCAAAAATTCTAAATTCTGAAGTTTTTGTAATTCTGAGCTACAAATTTTGGAATGTGGAATTTGAGGTATTTGCCGGATTTTACAAGGTCTAAATCGGAAAACACACCGCGAGCATGGGTGGGCGGAAAAGGGGTCGGTAGTGGACCGAATCAATGCTTAAAAATGAAAGTTAGAAGTTTGGGGGCACTTTTTGAAACGTTTAAGATTCAAAGTGAATAAATGGACTTTGAC
>NC_051219.1:4944242-4946742 GCF_015220715.1 Pygocentrus nattereri
TTTACATGCTGCTTCACAATAAATCCCTGGCGTCGTTTATTTAATCTACCTTTCTTTACCCGTTACCATGACAGCAGACCTAGCAGGGATGCTAGCCAGCTAGTGTTTGTCTAGAGTCTCTCTAAACTAAGCAGAATGAAACATTAATATTGGGAGAAAACCATTAGAAACGCAGATGAAGTTAACGCGCATCACGACTTCATTGCAGTTGCTCTGAATAACGAAGGATGGCAGGAGACTGTAAACATAAACAGAGCTGTTTCATGTCCACTGGGCCAGCTGGAGCAGTTTTCTGGTTGATGATGCGTTTCCTGTTACTTCTGCACGTGAGCACAGCCTCCTAATAAGATTTAGTGGAAAAGTCTAAAAGGTCTTAAACAGTTCAGTTACATCAGTTCTGGATTTGTCCAAATCGAGCTGCTTCTAATGAACAGAAATAAATAGAGTTTTATGGTTTTATATCAAATATTTGCTTAACGGCAGGCGGCACGGTGGGTAGCGCTGTCGCCTCACAGCGAGGAGGGTCTGGGTTCGAGTCCCCAGCCGGGCGATCAGGGTCCTCTCGGTGTGGAGTCTGCATGTTCTCCCCGTGTCTCAGTAGGTTTCCTCTAGGTTCTCTGGTTTCCCCCTACAGTCCAAAGACATGCAGTCAGGCCAACTAGACGTGCTAAATTGCCCCTAGGTGTGTCTGTCTGCCCTGTGATGGACTGGCGACCTGTCCAGGGTGTGTCCTGCCTTTTGGCCAATGTCAGCTGGGATAGGCTCCAGCACCCCCCCGTGACCCAGAAGGAGAAGTGGCTTAGAAGATGTGTGTGTTTATGATGGCCATAAAGCAGCAGTTAGCCTTCTAGCACCTTAGGCACAATTACCCAAGCACAACTTTAGCTGCGATGCTAAAAGTTAGCCGTTGCTGAATCGCCCAAATCTTGGTTCACTTGAAGTGGGGATGACCAGTGAAAATCACAATGTGGTCCAAAGAAATGACCCCACCTTTACGGTAATGCTAACACTTGCTAATGGGATTTTAACAGTGTGTTAGCACCAAGCTAATGCTGGCGCTAACGTAACATCATTTGGTCATTCTAGCTCAAACGCAGACGTCCAAAGCTTGTAAACGACACTGCATATGTTTCATTAGAAGCTTGTAACAGACGTTAATATATTTGAGGATGTACTGGTTTTGCAGTGATTCCGCTGTTTTGCATTCCTAACAACCACCTGAAACCTGTCTAGACTATGCCTTAACGATGTATCTAGGACTTTTAGAAGGACAATTTTTTCTCTTAAAATTGGTTCCACTCATCCCAAGTCAAAATGCGATTGGTTGAATCTCCTGTTGGTGGTTCATCAAACATGTTAGGTCTTCAGTCCAGCTCCTGAAGTCCAAACCAATGGGAGAGCTTGCTTGGCTGTGGCTGCTTAGATACCACAGAGGGTTGGGCAGCTTTCTGTTGGGTGAGGCTAGAATTTAACCCTTATGTTTCCAAATAAAACTGACCAATGAATTAAAAGTATTGTAATACTTTTATACCAAAAGATCCTGAGGGTTCCAAACTGGTCACATACGGTATTGAATGCTTTGACCACGTTGGCTGTGAAGTAACTTTATGTGTAGTAAGTCAATCCAGCTCCAGACTTTTAGACCAGCAGCTGGTGGGCCTTTCCATTCCTCTCATTTCTACCCTGAGATCTGCAGCATTTGGCAGGACTCCTTCTCTTTGTGTTGCCCTTTTCTAAACCTGAGCACCTGCCCTTATCGGCACAGCCCTGAAAGATCTGAATGGACAGATCTCAGAGTGGTCTGAACGCGGGTGAGATGGGTGGGTTTTTGCCAGCCAGCCAACTTTACCCTTTAAAGCCACTCCAGTCAATCCCCAGTGCTCAGATTACAGCCTAAATACATGCACGCCCTCACAGACACAGACAGATATAGACCCTTACATTCATTCACGGCAGCTGAGGGTCTCCCCACGAAGACACAGCCACTGCAGGGGTCAAGGGTCTTCTGTCTGATGGTCACATACCGCACAATTACTCTCCCTGTCTTAAATATGTGCTGATGCCAGACACACAAGCACTGAGTGACCGGTCCTCGGACCACCCCTCGTTGTTTCATACCCACTCAAGACAGGCATTGAGTGCTTCATTTCAGGAGGTATTTGTGAGGAGATCAGATGGAAGATGATCCACGTCCATAGTTTAGGAGAAAAGCAGGAAGATTCAAAGCTACAGAGAAAATGGGAGTCCTAACAACCACCTGGAAGACCTGACAGACACCAGAACTGCCCCATCAGATAAACAGCTGTCCTTTACACTGTGTCCCCATTTCACGAGGAGTGGACAGACAGTAATGGTCCAGAATTGCGTGGGATGAAATGTCATTAAACTGAAAGGTGCGTTTTTCACTTTGCAGCAGTGGCACTTCTGCTGTGTGCACTAGCGTTAGCCGCTCTCCGGGAAAAGGCTTTAGCCCTGTGTGGAGGCTGGACAGGCTGGATTT
>NC_051219.1:4959242-4961742 GCF_015220715.1 Pygocentrus nattereri
AAGTCCCAGATTTTAATGCAAACCTTAGGCTATAGAAGTATGTAGTAAAGCTTTGGGCCTGCTGGTGGGCCCTGGCCATTTAAGGGGTCAACAGATCATTCCAAGACCTTTCGAATAGCAGCCGGTCTGTTTTAGATTGTTATATCTTTGTACACTTGCATCAAAAATGCCTTTGTACGCCTTTATTTATGATCCCATCAAGCCACACAAGCTCACCGACACCACTGTAAGACAAACAGGCAGACTTTACAGGAGCCTCGGTGCAGTCTGGCTGGAATTCTTCCGGCTTTTTCCATACAGTAGTGTCCTTTTTCCATACCAGCAGGTTTATGATGTGATAAAAACAGGGGTGAACCATGTGCGTTAAAGCTAGGCCTTCAGTTGAAGCCATATCAGTCAAAAATAATGTTACAATAATGATCATTTCTGTAAGGGTTTGCAAAGACTAGTTGAATAATAGGTCCAGTAGTGGGCGCTGTGGGCAGCAGCTGACCGTTCTAGAGCGATGCCTGAAATACGGTGAAATATAGCTTAACTCAAGGCCCAAAATGCTTATCAGTGTGGAGCTACTGCACAAAATGAAACCAACAAGCACAACGAAAACAACAACACGTGCAAATCTCTTGCTATTTCTGGAAATCCTTTCAAAGTTTCCGGAAAATCCTTTGAAAATGGGATATTAGGAAGGTCACCTTATTGAGAAGAGAGATGGAACTGGGTATTACAAGCATTTAGCTTGATAGACAACCACCTCCCATCAGTGCAGAACCAGTTTAAACCCTCTGTGAGGGTTTAATCACGGACCTAGAGTCACTGACTTAGAGCTAACATACCACTAGAATCCTGTAGGTGTGCTAACAGTACAGAGGCCCAGGACGGTAAAGCCTGGACTGATGCTTTTCGGTCCCGTCCTTTGGAAATCAAAACTTTTGATTAGAGAATATTACCCACGAGAAACTTGCCCCACCTTTCAGATGCTGGTTTTATCGCTGACGCCATCATAGACGTCTCTCTGATGAAACTAATCCAATCCAAATAGGGCTTAAGTGTGTACTACGTCCATGCGTGAGGGTTTGTTGATGGTGGTGGACAGTGAGTAGCCGTATGAATGTGAAATGCTCAGTAATCCATACCCTTTTTTTTCTCAGGCTGGAATGTTGATTCTCCATGATCTGTATTTGTGTATTTACTGAGTGTGTGACGCACATAGGTAATAAACTGGGATTAGTGTGTGTGTGTGTGGGGGTGGGGGCACAATTCACATTTACATCCTGCAATAAACGGCTTGGAATTTCTCACGGATTGGAAATTGAGCTTGAGCTTTGGCCTCGTTCAGATAAAGCACACCATCAACTGTGAACCAGAAAAATAAACCAAGTGAATCAAAATCAAACAGAGCGCCGGCTCTCAGGCCCAACATGTGGGACACAGGCTGCCCGGGTGTGAAGCGGTGTGTCAGACTGATCTTGATGAGCTGAAACGCTCCCGCCCTGTGATCCCGTCCTGCCGACTCGGTCTCTGACGCGTTCATTCGATAGCGGGCAATTTTGAAAAGACTCGCGCTTCCGATACTCAGTGGTACTGAAACAGTTCAGTTGATACCAATAAAAGGGCTGAATTTCGTGCCAGCGCACACTGGCGGTGCTGTAACTCTACACCGGTGTGTTGTGAGAAGGTGCTGGGTGTGTTTGGTGTTGTGGAGTGATGGTAGAAAGAGAGAGAGATCAGTTTTCACCGCCGCTGAGCCTTCAGGCAGGGACTGCACACCAAACCTCTCACACACATACATACAATAGGAACTGATTGACGGGAATTCTGGTGCTTCGCTCACATTTCCGGTACATCTCGCTGTGTATTCTTCCGCTTTGCTTGTCCTGCTGGTTTCCCTCAACCTTAAAACACACACACACACCCCCACACACCCACCCATCCACACCCCCACACACCCACCCACCCACACACACACGTTTGTCTTGCTGTACATATGAGGACGTCCATAGGTTTCTATCGATTCTTGTGTTACTGTAGCGAAATAGCACTACACCTAAACCTAAACCTAAACCCTAACCCTAACCTAGGTGTCCACCTAGGTTAACTGTGGTGAGGACCAGCAAGATGTCCTCAGTTGAGCAAACCTTTAATATAGTCCTATCATAGTGAGGACGTGGGGTCCTCGTAAGTATAGCAGTACAAGAACACACACGTGCGCACACATCGCTTCCTTCCTAGTGTAAGCATCACCGTTTTAAACCAAAACTGAGATTTACAGCCACAAACTCGGAGACCACGCTGAGCTCTCACCCCGGGGATCAGACTAAACAGTGTGTTGGAGAATGTTTGGGCTGTTAGTGTTGGTTAATGTCTGACTTTGTTAGACAGCGTTTGTGTTTGTTGCTGTTTGCTGGGGGGCATTTGTGTTTGTTGCTGTTTGCTGGGGGGGCATTTGTGTTTGGTGGTGTTTGTTAGAGAATGCTTTGATTTGTTGGTGTTTGTTGGAGAA
>NC_051219.1:4966742-4969242 GCF_015220715.1 Pygocentrus nattereri
TGTCTCCTCGGTTACCCTGCAGTTAGACCCCAGTTTCTGCAGTTAGACAATGGAAGGACCACAGTTGCCTTGCAGGTTCCTTATGGCTACTCCACAGAGAGCGGTTATCCCACAGTTAGCCCACAGTTAGACCATCATATCCCCACAGTTACCTCATGATTAACCCCCAGTTAGACCACAGTCACTCCACAGTTACCACACAAGTTCCTCACGGCTGCTACACAGTGAGACCTTGGATATCTCACCGTTAGACCACTGTTAGACCACAGTCACTCCACAGTTAGCCTACAGTTTGACCGTGGTTACCCGGTAGTACCATGGGTATTCCTTGGCTGCCTCACTGTTAGATCACAGGTACTTCACAGTTAGCCTCCACATTCCTTTCTATTTATGTTGATGCCCACTGGGCAAATACTGTTGTGTTCATTAGGTCCTGACCAGCATGAACGGACCCTCGATCAACACTGTTACACTCTAAGAAATGAAGGTAGGAAACTGGGTCAATGCCACCTTGTCACTGGGGTGGAGCCCTCAAGGGTCCATCTCAGTCCCTTTAGTCAGGGAACATAACTGAACCATAATCCACTGAAATGATCTGTTCTAAGCTGGACTGCCTCCACACACCCCGCCTCGCCTCGCCTCCAGGACTTTACTCTACTGCTTTTAAAACATTCGGTTATGAAAAGGAACAAATACCAACTTTTCACCTGGAGGAACTGATTTAAGCTCCACAATCAGACCTTAGAACCACTGTAGAACCTCTGAGGGAACATCTACGCTGTTTGGCCCTTTGATGAAGGAAAAATGTACCTGCATAGAACCTTTAGTTCTAACAGCGTACAGAAGTTTGGAGCCCTGGGTGTTTTTCATCGTGTAAAAGACACTTGATTAGACAACCCTGCAGTGAGGCACCGACGGTCTGTTGTTCCGCTGTTGTCCTTCATGTTTGTTTGTCTTTGTGTTTGTCTCACTGACTCTGAGAAATATGTTGGAGGTGTAGCTGAAGGCTGGTGGATAGCAGGAGTCTCGCTGGCTGGAGTGCCCAGATTAGATTAACTCAGAGCACACACACACACACACACACACACACACACACACTCACAAGCCAGTCTTGGTAACTTTGCCAACCCAGATAAATAGTTCTGCTCCGTGTGGAAGAGACGAAAGGAAAGAGAAACCGACTCAGACATGAGCCTACTGGGATAATATTCCCGGAACAACTTGAGCGCAGATTGTCCTGTTTCACTCGTGAAGTTCTTGCTTGCTCACTCTGTTTACTGGGAAACCGCAGCAAATCCCCTTGGCTAAAAAAGTGTCGTCCCAGGCAGCGCCGCTATATAAAGTTCTGGAACGATCTCCCGGCGCACGGTGATCGCTCTGCCCTCCCTCCTAACCTACACAGACCTGCTTCACCATTCAAGCAGAAATTCTCGGGGATTTTTGACGAGCCTGCCAGTGCGGCGGGCCTTTATTGTGGTTTTTGCTCTACTTTTGTTTTCTGCACTCTGATATTGTTCTTGGAAAAAGCCTGGTCCTGCTGACTCACTTTCGGGAAAAACAGAGCCTGTGTGTGTGAGTGTGTGAGTGTGTGTGTGTGTGTGTGTGTGTGTGTGTGTGTGTGTGTGTGTGTGTGTGTGTTATGTCACACGACTGAGGGTCATGCAGTCAGTAACAGAATCAACTCCGCGTTACTCTGGGGAGCTGTGTGTTGTTTGGCCTGCTCTGGGACTGCGATGGAAAGTACCAGGAGGGTGGAGATACATATATAAATATATATATGGGGTAATATTATGTTCCAGCATTCAGTGAAACTTACTAAAGGCAGGATCTCACACAGTGACATGTGGGCAGATGGAAGGATAACCGAACGTTTATAAAGCAGTTCCAGCAGAATTAAAGCGATAACGTGGCTGAAAATGTCCTGCTGTCCCATCTAAAGGTTACTTCTCTAGTTTTCCACTGGTTAGGTGCCGCTAGCAGGTAATGGAAGCTTATACCCCACCAATTAGCATCGGGGCTGTATCACCTGGCGTTACTCACTAATCTCTGTTGTCTATAAACATGGGCAGAAGTACAGACGCGGTCCAGGCTACTGTTTTTGGCTGTAACCTGGGTTCCCAGGTGTTGGGAACATTAAAGTGCCAGGTCGGGATGGCATTCCTTTTGATGTGCCGTTCCCCGCGCTCCCCCTCCCAGTTCTCACCATGTCCTCGTTCTGACTTGCGGCCGTGTGCAGAAACTTTTGTCACCCCACGGTCAAATGACATGTTGTGTTTGGTTTCGTTTTTTTTGTATTTTTCCCCAGTTTGCTCCCCAATTTAGTTGCCTCCGATTCCACCTGCTAGTCAGGACTCCCCCACTCACGCGATACTGCCAGCGCTAGGGGGGCGAAGGCTGGCACTGGCTGACCTGTGAAGCGCCGCCATTGTCGTTGGACAGCCAAACAGCCACCACTTCTGTTCCGTCAGCTAACAGACCCGGTTATCTGATGAGGGGAGAA
>NC_051219.1:4974242-4991742 GCF_015220715.1 Pygocentrus nattereri
AGTCCATGCATCAAAAACACCCCCATTCAAATTCACTGCACTTGTAATGTCACAAAAACCATCACATTAGCACTTATTTGCCCATTCCATCTATAGCAGTTAAGCCCCGCCCACTCACACTGAAATTATAAGGAGTGTTTCAGCCCGGACTATTGTTGGAATGTAGCAAAATGCGGGGCAGCCAATCACAACATCAGAACAGAGGTCATTTGCATATATGAAGGCACAGTAAGTGAAACAAACTTATTTATTAATAAGATATTTAACGTTATAAGTGGACAGCAGCCATAAAATGCAATTTCAGCCTGCAAGTCCAATTCAGCTTTTTAATATTTTTAATTAAATTAGATTTTTTCGATTATGTAAATGAACTTTTCAACATATTTTGAATTTGTTTTGGTAATTAGAGGGGTTTGGTTGTATTAGGAGGAGTTTTGGTTGTACTGGGAGGGGTTTGGTTGTATTAGGAGGAGTTTTGGTTGTACTGGGAGGGGTTTGGTTGGTTGTGCTGAGAGGAGTTTCAGTTTTACTGGGAGGAGTTTCAGTTGTGCTGGGAGGGGTTTCAGTTGTGCTGGGAGGAGTTTTGTTTGTGCTGGGAGGAGTTTCAGTTGTACTGGGAGGAGTTTCAGTTGTGCTGGGAGGAGTTTTGTTTGTGCTGGGAGGAGTTTTGGTTGTACTGGGAGTGATTTGGTTGTATTGGGAGGGGTTTCGGTTGTGCTGGGAGGGGTTTCAGTTTTACTGGGAGGAGTTTCAGTTGTGCTGGGAGGAGTTTTGTTTGTGCTGGGAGGAGTTTTAGTTCTACTGGGAGGGATATGGTTGTGCTGAAAAAAGTTTCAGTTGTACTGGGAGGGGTTTCGGTTGTACTGGGAGGGGTTTCAGTTGTACTGGGAGGGGTTTTGGTTGTACTGGGAGGAGTTTCAGTTGTACTGGGAGGAGACAAAAGACAAGCAGAAGGCTTGCGGGACTTTTATTGGGGTTTTATTGAGTCTGTTTCACTTTCCTTGCTATACTTTCCGTTTTAATATTTGATTGTCAGCACTGGTTTCTTTTTACAGTCTTTATTATATGAATACATTTCATTTGGACTGTAATGACCAACATCCTGGACGCTTTGATTACGCCGTTATGGTGTGTTTATCGTCTCCTGCGTTAGACTTTACAGCAATAGCCTGAACTCACGCAGAAGGTTGACTGGAAATTCCAAGCTGACCTGACTTTCTGGTGCACATGCATCCTCTCCCGTGTCCACTGAGCTGGCTGGTGGCCAGATTGTGGCGTATGTAAGTGAGCGGGAAGCGCCCTGCAGTCTCCAGATGTGGTGTGTACGGGAGAACGTGCGGCTCAGGTTACACAAACTGAAGCGGCGGGAGAGACATGGAGTCACCTGATACTCTGAGAACAATCAGAGAGGAGCGTCTCCTCCGACTGTGGGTGGAAGGTGAGCGCCGTCACACTGGAGTCTTGTGGGAAATGTCTCCTGGCATGTAAATGCAGTGTGTGGCAGCCGCACCAGGCCTCACATCTAAATGCTGTCGAATGATTACGTCATCAAACGATTTACTTACAGGTTTCATTATTTTGGAGGAGGAATGAGAGGAGGAAGTGTGGAAAATGCAGGTCCCAAACTTTTTGCGTTTGTAAGTGTTGTTTTGTGCTTTATTATGAGAAGGTTGTCGTTTCGTGTGAAGAGAAGCCATCCTTTACTTTTCCGTCATGTTTTTGTAATTTTCCGACATTAGAACTAAAGTGTGGTGCAGACTTGAACCTGTAGATGTTTAACGGAAATGCTGTTAATTCTATAAATGTAGGAAGGAAGAATGGATGAACAGCTTAAATGGTTCCCACTTCCTGCCAGGTAGTTGCTAGGCAGTATAAATGAGTATATAATACCTCGAAGTGTAATAACTCAAATTCATATTTCAGCCAAAACCCGAAGCAGCTGGACACTCTGAGGCGTTTTTCTTCCCTGCTCAGTTCAGAAGCTCTGCTGACCAGTAGCACGACTTCGCTACGGGCTTTATACGATGTAGCATAGCGTGACCTTGGTCAGGGTTTGATTGCTTCATGGTCACTGAGCGTAACCTCAGATATTAGCCACCTATTGATGCTGAGTCTGGAGACGGCTGTGTGGGAATAAATGAGGATTTAAGAGAACAGCTGGCAACCCTACAGGGCCCTGAGCTCCCGCCAGATTGGCATGAAACCATCAGCCCAGCTTAATCAGCGCCGTTTGACTCGTACAGTAACAGCGAAACACTGACGCAGGCATTCCTGAGCTGTTTCAGGGCTGCGAGCCGTGGTTTTAATGCTCAGCCTGATCGGTGGGGTATGTTTCCGATTAATCAGCTGATCTGGCTGTGATGTCACTCTTTGAAAGACACGTTTATTGTAGTTGTGCATTCATACGTTCATTACCGAGAACACGTAGCTAACAATTAGCAGCAACCTCATTCACCATGGCAACTGCCTAGAAACTATTTATCAGCTGCCTGGCATACAGTAACGTTCACCTAGCATTCCCCATAACAACCACCTGGGATACCATAGCCTAAATACACCTTAGCACTTAAATGGGAAACCATAGTAACCGCCTGGCAACCACTTGGGATCCTATAGCAATCACCTAGCAACACCCTAGCAACCACCTGTAATACCATAGCAGCCAACTAGCAACACCCTAGCAACGGGCACGGTTACCATTGCAACTGCTTAGCTACACATTAGCAACCACCTGGAAAACCATAGCAACCACCTAGCAAGTGGGATACTATAGCAACAAACTAGCAACAACCTGGGATACCACAGCCTAAATACACCTTAGCAACTAACTGGGAAACCATAGTAACTGCCTGGCAACCACTTGGGATCCTATAGCAACCACCTAGCAACACCCTAGCAACCAGCTGCAATACCATAGCAGCCCCCTAGCAACATGCTAGCAACGTCCAAGGTTACCATAGCAACCGCTTAGCAACACATTAGCAACCGCCTGGAAAACCATAGCAACCACCTAGCAAGTGGGATACTATAGCAACCGCCTAGCAACTAACTGGGATACCATAGTAACCACCTGGCAACCACTTGGGATCCTATAGCAACCACCTAGCAAGACCCTAGCAACCAGCTGTAATACCATAGCAGCCACCTAGCAGCACGCTAGCAACGTCCATGGTTACCATAGCAACCGCTTAGCAACACATTAGCAACCGCCTGGAAAACCATAGCAACCACCTAGCAAGTGGGATACTCTAGCAACTGCCTAGCAACCAACTGGGATACCATAGCAACTGCCTAGCAACAAACTAGCAACCACCTGTGACTCCATAGTAACCGCCTGGCAACAACCTAGCAGATAGTGGAGCCATTTAAGCTGCACAAACATTCTGCATTTCCTTCAGGAAATGTTTTAGTTAAATAATAACACAGAGTAATTTTTTACACGTTTAATCAGCGAATCTTATTAATCTGATCCTTCAGGAAGAAATGAAGGTGAAACAACAGATGCTGAACTTAAATTTCACTTTAATAACATTTATCTTCTCTTCATAAGTAGCACAGCAGTGCAGCCAGCTGTCCAGTCCGCTGAGCTTTTCCGATTAACTGCTATGTTACTAATGGAGCAGCAGATTTATTTCGCCTTTAACTTTTCACACGTCGACTTTATTCACGTGGATTCTTTGAAAGCAGCATAGCGACAAACGCAGCTAGTCAGAGAGCGCTGCTAGCTGGCGAGCTTGTTAACCGCTTGTTCGATTAGTCAGCTAATCTGGTTGCTCTGTTATCGTTTCACTCAGAGTTTCAACAGAACGTGAAGCTGAACCTCGACCACTAACAGTCGACACTGGCCTTGTCTCCGTCATCCCAGGCTTGTTCTCAGTCTTCAGTAAACAGGTACAACTTCAGAGACTGTTGAAGAGGCAGGTGACGCTGCCAGAAGCCCCACCCACCCCCACCCCCACCCCCTTTTCATTACATCTCTTAATTGTCTATTCGGTTATTGTTTATTGGGACGTTCCGGTTCTCTTTCAGTATGAAAGCACATTGTGGTGGGTGTGTGTGTGTGTGTGTGTGTGTGTGTGTGTGTGTCAGGGCAGGGTCATGAGAAGGCCTGCATGAGTTTCCATCCCAAACGCAGGCGGACCACCGCAACAGCTGCAAAAACACTCTGTAGGAGAAAGTAGAACTTTCATACCACACCATGCCTGCACAGGGTTGCCAGGTCATGGCACACACTCCATCGCAAGAACTTCATAAAAAAATGTCCTTAAACTAGTCCAAGATATATTTGTCTCACAGTGACAATACAGCTGAGAAATAAACAATAATCCCAACATCCTAACTGTGGCCTCACCTTCATTCACATGCATTTAATGCACCATCTAATATGTCTACTGTTCATTTTACGATGAAAGAGCCACTATAATGTGGCATGAAATCCCATAATATTTACATCCAATTACATTAAGTAAAGTTAAGGAGTTACCAGACCTGAAACTACCAGATTTGTCCGTAACTTACCAAAGATGTTACCGGTTTGGAGATAGAAAGAAACCCACGCACACCTGGGGAGAACATGCACACGGGACCACACAGGACCCTGATTACCCGGCCGGGGAATCGAACCCAGGCCCTTCTTGCTATGTGGCACATACGCCACCCTAAAAAAACACTCCCAGGTTCCTAGATACATTCACATTTACGGCATTTGGCTGACGCTCTTATCCAGAGCGACTTCCAACTTGATTATTTTACACAGGGAGGCCAAGTCGGTGTTGGGAGTCTTGCCCAAGGACTCTTATTGGTATAGTGTAGGGCGCCTGCCCAGGTGGAGGATTGAACCCCAGCCTACAAGGCAGAGGTGTTAACCATGACACCATCCAACCACCACGTTCCATCTGTTGACTTTAAAGAACTATTTTTGTAGAGATAATTTTGTGTAGAGAACCTTTTAAAACTTTAAATAACTTCCACATTATGTAGAGGTTCCAGCTTAGAAACGTTACCTTATCTGAAGGTTCTTAACCGTTTCCTCAGGCCTCCTAGCGTCTGAATGGAAACATCGTCTGATGTTTTTTTATTAACAATAATTTTTTATTAAACACAATCGTTCAGTTTGAAGTCTAATTAAAATGGAACTATTTTAAACCTCTAATTTAATATACATTTCTGGGCGCCTTCAAAACAAGATAGAGGCTACTGTAAAAAGGACGGACGGGTCTTTAGGGAACCAGTGAGAACCCATCTGAAGGGCACCTGCGCTGGACCTGCCACGTGGTCCACGTTAGTTACAGAAACGGGTTAGATCTCATTTTCATTGTTTTGACTTTGTTGTCTTTTTTACGACCAGCTCAACAAACAAACTCACGCGGTCTTGTGTTTTTTACTCTCAGTACAGTTTTTCTCAGTCTGGTGTGACGAAACCTGGCAACCTCAGAAAGCTTTGATGCCGCCTGAAGGCTTTGGCCTCGGCAGGTGAAATCCGGAGCGTCTGGGATGGGCTTTTACAATCGGCGCTCGCACGCTTCGGCTTTCTGAAAGGCCAGCTGCAGGTGGAGCAGCCCGTGTAAATAAAACAGCAAACAGCCCCTCACAAAAGCCGCGCTCCAGCGCAGAACACCGGGCGTTCTCTGGCATTCAGGCTAGAGCGGTTACACAAGGCCTTCGCATGTCTGAAAAGAACCGAGGATGTGAATAGAACAGTGAGGGAGCGCATCTGTGTGTCGGAGTGTTGACGTGATTCTGTTTGTCTTAACTTTGGCGTCTGGAACAGAAAGCAGGGCAGGAACTACTGAATTTTATTTAAGTAATAGTTTTGATCCTGGCTGGTTTTTGAAAGGATATATGTAAATGAGCGCGCTTCTGATTCGCTGTGCTTCATCTGAAAAGCAGGCCAGGCTGAAACATTCCTCATTTTGGAGCAGCCGTGGGCTGGAGGTTAGGGAACGAGCCTTGGACTGGTTCGATCCCCTGAGCCAACATCTCCATGAGCAAGACACCTAACCCCCAACTGCTCCCTGGGCACTGTGGATAGGGCTGCCCACCAATCTGGGCAAGTGTGCTCACTGCCCCCTAGTGTGTATGTGGTGTTTCACTGCACGGATGGGTTAAATGTGGAGGTGAAATTTCCCCACTGTGGGACTAATAAGGGTCTCTTAATCTTATAACTATGTATAAGTGGGCGGAGCTGAACTGCTATAGGCTGAATAGAAGGATATGAATTTGTCGGTTTTTGTGACGTCAGAGAAACAATGAATTGAAAACTGTCTGTTTTTGCAGCTTCGTTTTCATATAATGATATAATCACTTCATAATATGGACTGAGACGTTTATATACTAAGGTGGTGGCGCAGTGGGTCTGGGTTCGATTCCCCGGCCGGGCGACCGGATCCTCTCTGTGTGGAGTTTGCATGTGTAGGCTTCCTCCCGCAGTCTAAAGCCAAGCACTCAGGCCAAAGGAGATGCTCTTTTGCCCCCAGATGTGACTGTATATGTCTGTATGTCTGCCTTGTGATGGACTGGCGACCTGTCCAGTGACTGCTGGGATAGTGTCCCCCCACCCCCCGCGACTCAGGAGGACAAGTGGCGTAGACACTGTGTGTTTATATACCATATCAAACTCTTTATTTGAATAAAGCGAGGACCTTCATGGATATGGACCTTTTGATTAATGATTCACTACTGTTCAAATAAAGGAATCCACCGTTTTGCTCAGATCTGCTTCAGTCAGTAACATTTAGTCTTAATCCCCTCTTTAGGCTTTAGTTTGCTTATGTTGTGCTGGTTCAGCTGCTGGGCTGCTCCACTGTTGACCAGTCCTCTCAGTTTGAAGCTTTAGCTTTTTATTAACCTCAAAGAGACTAACTTGTAGTTAAAGAGGGAAACTTCAAAGAGACTAACCTGTAGTTAAAGAGGTAAACTTCAAAGAGACTAACCTGTAGTTAAAGAGGTAAACTTCAAAGAGGCTAACTTGTAGTTAAAGAGGTAAACTTCAAAGAGACTAACCTGTAGTTAAAGAGGGAAACTTCAAAGAGACTATCCTGTAGTTAAAGAGGTAAACTTCAAAGAGACTAACCTGTAGTTAAAGAGGGAAACTTCAAAGAGACTAACCTGTAGTTAAAGAGGTAAACTTCAAAGAGACTAACCTGTAGTTAAAGAGGGAAACTTCAAAGAGACTAACCTGTAGTTAAAGAGGTAAACTTCAAAGAGACTAACCTGTAGTTAAAGAGGTAAACTTCAAAGAGACTAACCTGTAGTTAAAGAGGTAAACTTCAAAGAGACTAACTTGTAGTTAAAGAGGTAAACTTCAAAGAGACTAACTTGTAGTTAAAGAGGGAAACTTCAAAGAGACTAACTTGTAGTTAAAGAGGGAAACTTCAAAGAGACTAACTTGTAGTTAAAGAGGTAAACTTCAAAGAGACTAACCTGTAGTTAAAGAGGTAAACTTCAAAGAGACTAACCTGTAGTTAAAGAGGTAAACTTCAAAGAGACTAACCTGTAGTTAAAGAGGTAAACTTCAAAGAGACTAACTTGTAGTTAAAGAGGGAAACTTCAAAGAGACTAACCTGTAGTTAAAGAGGTAAACTTCAAAGAGACTAACTTGTAGTTAAAGAGGGAAACTTCAAAGAGACTAACTTGTAGTTAAAGAGGGAAACTTCAAAGAGACTAACTTGTAGTTAAAGAGGGAAACTTCAAAGAGACTAACTTGTAGTTAAAGAGGGAAACTTCAGCCACCAAACTTCAAAACTCTTCTTTTTCTTTCTTGAGGAACGTGGGGTTGGAATGTTCTGGCCTTAAGTCCTATAAACTATGCTATCTGGAGTGGGATGTACTGCCGTAATTCCCTCTGATGTTTCTCTGTTCTGGACTTTGATCTCTTCCGCTCTCCCGAAAACGCTACCCCAGTCTGAGCTCCACTGGAGCTGGTGCGCCTGTGATCTGCTGCTTCTTTAAACAGCTCTGAGCTGAAGGAGATGCTCTTTGGACTCCACATTAGCCGCTAATGAATTTATCAGCAGACTCAGGCCTGGTGCTCCGGTGGAATGTGCTCACGGTTACCAGGAAAAGAAAGACAACGTGCAAATAAGCAGAGAAATTAGTTTGGAGTAAATTTGAGGGTCAGTTGAGGTTTTGGCCAGCACAGATTTCACCATCAGATCATCAGGCAGCAGGCCATTAGCGAAATCCTCTTGGGTTCAGCGAGAAAAGCCACAGCCAGGGTTTTTTTAATATTATTATTTTCAGTCGCTGGAGTGTTTCCGTCTGCTCCGAGTTTAGAACTTTCCCATGGAGCCTTTATTCAGAAAGGTCTCGCAGAGTTTCCGCTCTTAAACGTTTCTTTTCGGGCTGTTTTTAGCCGCTGGCGCCTTTCTGGGCTACGTTAGCAAAGATACTATACGCCAGTTCTTAGACGTTTTCACTGTCCGTGAGTAGTAACAGTGTCTCATTTCAACTGCCACCAGAACTCACTAATTCGTTGACGTGACTTTATTTAAAACCTTTAAGGCTTGTTTTTTATGCTCTCTCAGTCGGCTTTCGAGTAGTCCTACATGTTTAGCGCGGCGTTTGAAGCTTCAACTACTTCTTTTTATCCGGTTTATCCATTTATATTCACAGAACTGGGATAATTAAACTCAATGTAGGGATCAGCTGTTTGGGAAAGATGCACCATTGGTGACATTTAGGCACTGGATAGCGCTGCAATCAAGTAACTGAGAAGATCAGGTTCAGTAGCTGAACTGACCTCTGTCTCCACCAGATAGCATCCTGAGCGCAGCTACCTGTCGGCTGAATTGAGTTAAAAAGCCACGGATTGAGAGCATTCGGGGGTTTTCCAGGGCTGAGACTGCCTTCACTGGGAGTCCAGAGACGTCTCAGCTTGTTTATGGTCCCGGTGATAGGAAATCATTGGCTAGCTTAGCGACAGGCACTAATGGTTTTATTACCCGGCTTCGTGGAGCCAGGACCTGTTTACGTCCAGTGGACCGAGAGGCTTTAATGTGTGAGCTATGGGCTAAGTCAGTTATGGAGGAATGTAAAGTGCAGATCTGGGTTTACTTCAGTTTCCTCCAGATTTTGTATGGCTCTTTCATGGCGGAGAAGAGTTAAAGTTAATTTTCCTGAAGGACAAAGCGGAGAAACTCCAAAAGCTCTCAGTGTTGGAGGTTCATATTGAGACGCCTGGCTTTAGTTCAGTTCTGCATGAACACGAGCAGCATTATGTCTTCAAATCTGAGACGATGTGTGGCTTTATTGAGATCTCCACTAAAGCTTAAGAGGAGATACATAGTGTCTCATGTAGCTGTCTCACATGTAGTATTCTCATGTGGAGCTGTCTCACATGTAGTATTCTCACGTGGAGCTGTCTCACGTGTAGTTGTCTCACGTGTAGTTGTTTCCTATGTAGTTGTCTCACTTGGATTTGTCTCATTTAGAGTAGTCTTACATGTAGTTGTCTCACATGTAGTATTCTCACGTAGAGCTGTCTCACGTGTAGTTGTTTCCCATGTAGTTGTCTCACGTGGATTTGTCTCATTTAGAGTAGTCTGACATGTAGTTGTCTCACAGGTAGTATTCTCACGTAGAGCTGTCTCACGTGCAGTTGTTTCTTATGTAGTTGTCTCACGTGGATTTGTCTCATTTAGAGTAGTCTGACATGTAGTTGTCTCACATGTAGTATTCTCACGTAGAGCTGTCTCACATGTAGTTGTCTCACGTGGAGCTGTCTCACGTGTAGTTGTCTCACGTGTAGTTGTTTCCCATGTAGTTGTCTCACGTGGATTTGTCTCATTTAGAGTAGTCTGACATGTAGTTGTCTCACAGGTAGTATTCTCACGTAGAGCTGTCTCACGTGTAGTTGTTTCTTATGTAGTTGTCTCACGTGGATTTGTCTCATTTAGAGTAGTCTGACATGTAGTTGTCTCACATGTAGTATTCTCACGTAGAGCTGTCTCACATGTAGTTGTCTCACGTGTAGTTGTTTCCCACATAGTTGTCTCACGTGTTGTTGTCTCACGTGTAGTTGTTAAACTCAGCAAATAAAGAAATTGTGCTCACATTCTGCAGAAAAACGTGATTTTAAGTGTTAAATTATTTTCACTACGTTAATCAACGAAGCATGTAATTTGACCAGATGAGTTAAAACAGCAGACCACTGTGTGTGTGTGTGTGTGTGTGTGTGTGTGTGTGTGTGTGTGGTTTTCTGGGTAGTTAGTGGTCAGGAGTAGCCTGTTTTGTGTTTTTATCTGGTTTGGTTTGATCAGAGTGAATCCATCTGCTGCTCTTCACACGCCTTCACTGAGACTCACGGCAGGCCGGTTATGTAACACGCTTGTAGCATTTTTTGGGTGATATTTTGAGTTAGCCTGTTATTTTCCTGTCACCTAGACTTCACCTTATGGCCCCTGATCCTGTATCAGTTCTCAAATGATCTTTCAAAATGTCAAACAACCAAGAAAAAGACTGACGAATAAATGACGGTGCTGTTTGGGTAGTAAAGTGCGCAAACTGCAGCCGGTATTAACCGCAGCATCAGAGAACGTATGGCTTTGTTAGCTAGCTAGCTGACCGTTTAGCTTCAGGAGCTTCTGATTGAACTTGCTTGGCGTAAATCCTCACATTCACCACGAGTGTTTTCCTTTTACACAGAGGAAAACGAATAAAGCAAAGAAGCGCCGAAGATCGTTTGACCCACCAAAAGAGTAGCTCCAGCATTTTTAATCGACCTTTGATATTGTTTAGCAACCAAAGGTCAGATGAACAAGGTGGCTTTGTTAAGAAAACATCTTCTTTTCAGTCTGTTTTTTGTGAAAAAATGGCACTCTGGGCCTTCTGGAAGTTCTAGACACGTCACTGGTTGTGATTATTAGCCATGTTCCGGTTAGTTGTTACTCTTTTACTGTAAAACTGATACGTACAGGCTCAAATACACGTTAATGTCTACTACAAGTTCCTAATAAAACTTCTAATAAAGCTTCAAACGTCTGTTTAGTCTCGAACAGCCAAAAAACATTCAAGTCAGTCACCATTAGCTTAGCGCTACATACGACTGGGATCCCATGAGGTTGCTAGCAGGAGTTAGCCCTAGCGCGGAAGGTTTTATTTGCCCTGTTTTGACCGAGTTTTGACATTTATGAGCCGAGCTGAAGGCCGAGCTCTGATAATCACGGTTCACCACAGAATGTGTGCCGGGGCGCTGCAGAGAACCTGGCTGGTTTGTTATGAATACGGCTGCAGTCCTGCAGCTGCATGAATGAATGAGAGACGCAGTGCGAGGGCAGTGCAGGCTGGAGAGAGACATGAGCAGAGCTTTGGCATCGTTCACCTCCATCCTGCAGGCTTAGGGTAGAGAAAGGAGATGGAAAGTATTCGTGTTGTGGTTTCTCTGTGGGTTGAGCTGATTAAGGCAGTTTATGTGAGGCACAGACTCGTCTCGTACCGAACACTGTTAGCAGTTAGCATTCTGCTCCAAGTGCGTTGAGGCCAATGAGTTTGTGTTGGCGGCAGGTTGAAGCGTCTTGGGAAGCATGTGCTAGCCTTCACCCTCCCACTGGGTAGCATCGTGTGAGTGGGTGGGTACTGGACATGACTAAAGTAAAATTTGGGAAAAATACACGTCTCCACCAACCCCTACACATGTAAAAACATGTAAAACATGTAAAAACCATGTGATCCCATGTGATCCCATGTGAGCAGTGGTATCACATTTTTAAACGAGATCATGTGTGAAAAAAGTATAATCACGTGCACAAACGTGTCCATGTGAAAGCAGCATGATCACATGTGAAAACAATATGATCACATGTGGGACGAGTGAGATCCCGTGAAAATAGTGTGATCACGTGGAAAAAGTGAGATCACATGTGAAAACAGTGTGATCACGTGGAAAAAGTGAGATCACGTGGAAAAAGTAAAATAACGTGAAAACAGTGTGATCACGTGGAAAAAGTGAGATCCTGTGAAAATAGTGTGATCACATGGAAAAAGTGAGATCACATGTGAAAACAGTGTGATCACGTGGAAAAAGTGAGATCACGCAAAATAGTGTGATCACGTGGAAAAAGTGAGGTCATGTGAAAACAATATGATCAAGTGAGAAAAGTGAGATCACGTGGAAAAAGTAAAATAACGTGAAAACAGTGTGATCACGTGGAAAAAGTGAGATCATGTGAAAACAATATGATCAAGTGGGAAAAGTGAGATCACGTGGAAAAAGTGAGATCATGTGAAAAACAATATGATCAAGTGGGAAAATAACGTGAAAACAGTGTGATCACGTGGAAAAAGTGAGACCACATGAATAAAGCGAGATTACGTGTGAAAAGGTGATCATGTGAAAAGAAACGGGATCACATGCACTGTTTCAGGGCATGACATTCCGAGTGTTTACTCGTGATCACGTTGTTTTTACACACTTCATATGTGAAATATGTTCACTCAGGGATGAGCACTGAAAATTGAACTATATATATAAACATGTACACACAGCTACAGGCTGTAACGTGTGTCAGCGAAGCCGTACATCCTCCTCTCCCTGTTCAGCTCAGCACAGCTCAGCGTTCTGGGAGACGTGAAAGTGCTGATGAAAGAGTTTTAGCAGAAATCCCCCAAAATCCGGCAGAGAATTCTATTGGCCAACCTGACACTGCCCTGTCTCCATGGAAACACACAGGGACTCTCCCTCCACCAGGGCGTGTGAGAGAGTGTGTCTCTGAGGGTTAGTGTAGCAGCTCTATGTGTGTGTATTCAGAATGTTATTTCAGGAAATTTTAAAAAGTCTGTCATGTTGAGGTAATTCTGTCTTTTTAGGGGTGTCCAGGTCAGAAAAAGGGGTTCTGTGCAGGGACACTGTCACTCATCGAGGGATGAACGTGTGCACCCAGCCAAGCGAGCTCCCCCATTGGTCAGGTCTTCAGGAGCTGCACTGAAGGCCTCACATGTGAGATTACCTCCCAACATAATTAAGAAGTGACCAAATTAACCAGTCATGTTTCAGTTTATAGTGGGACCAGTTTCACTAAAAAGAGCGTCACTCTGGACCTTCTGGACGTTCTAGTCAAAGTAGAACCTGATACATCCATGGCCTGAACTGAAAGCTCTAATAGCCACATTTCGCCACCGCAAATCACATCCGGGCTCCACAGCAGAGCAGAGATTTGTAAATATTTGAATGTAAAAGCCTTTATGCTGTTGCCGTGACAACGTCAGTGCTCTGTAATCGTGCTGATGTTCAGGTCAAGTCAGGTCAAGTCAGCTTTATTGTCAGTACTACAGTCTGTTCAGGACATACGGTGAACTCTCAGACCCCGTGGTGTAGCAGTAACATTGAATAGACGGTAAACAGGAAAAGTGGGAATTTAAATAGACGCTAAAAAATCGTAAAAATGAACATTAATTGTAGAAAAATAGAATAATAAAAAATAATATGAACATAAGACGGTCACTAAAGTGACATAGTACACGTACAGATTAAGGTCTGTGGGTAAAAATAGTGCAAATACAAACAGTAGTGCAGTGAGACTGAGCTTAGAGCAGTTAAAGTGATGGGGGCATAACAGTCCCTGAGCATGTCAGAGTTCAGTACTGGGCAGTGGGAGGGTCAGGAACCTGTGTTTGACCAATACTGTCAGAGTTCAGTACTGGGGAGTGGGGGGTCAGGAACCTGTGTCTGACCAATACTGTCAGAGTTCAGTACTGGGGAGTGGGGGGTCAGGAACCTGTGTTTGACCGATACTGTCAGAGTTCAGTACTGGGGAGGGGGGTCAGGAACCTGTGTTTGACCAATACTGTCAGAGTTCAGTATTGGGGAGGGGGGTCAGGAACCTGTGTTTGACCAATACTGTCAGAGTTCAGTACTGGGCAGTGGGAGGGTCAGGAACCTGTGTTTGACCAATACTGTCAGAGTTCAGTACTGGGGAGTGGGGGGTCAGGAACCTGTGTCTGACCAATACTGTCAGAGTTCAGTACTGGGGAGTGGGGGGTCAGGAACCTGTGTTTGACCGATACTGTCAGAGTTCAGTACTGGGGAGTGGGGGTCAGGAACCTGTGTTTGACCAATACTGTCAGAGTTCAGTACTGGGGAGTGGGGGGTCAGGAACCTGTGTCTGACCAATACTGTCAGAGTTCAGTACTGGGGAGTGGGGGGTCAGGAACCTGTGTCTGACCAATACTGTCAGAGTTCAGTACTGGGGAGTGGGGGGTCAGGAACCTGTGTCTGACCAATACTGTCAGAGTTCAGTACTGGGGAGTGGGGGTCAGGAACCTGTGTTTGACCGATACTGTCAGAGTTCAGTACTGGGGAGTGGGGGTCAGGAACCTGTGTCTGACCAATACTGTCAGAGTTCAGTACTGGGGAGTGGGGGGTCAGGAACCTGTGTCTGACCAATACTGTCAGAGTTCAGTACTGGGGAGTGGGGGGTCAGGAACCTGTGTCTGACCAATACTGTCAGAGTTCAGTACTGGGGAGTGGGGGTCACCTGTGTTGTTGTTGCAGATGAATTTACATGACATACAGTGATTTAATATGATGCTGATATTTTACAGGCTCCAATTTGTGGGAAGCAGTTAAAGTTCAGAAGTGGTCAGTAGAGCGGGTGACGACGCCGTAGTGTTTGAGAAAAGCTACAGAGCATCGATGAATTTCTAATAACAATAATGTCCAGAATGCCTCATGTTCAAAAGCCAGTCACCAAATCCGATTAAAATAGCTATTCATAGTTATTCTGGTGCAAAAAAGTAAAATAAATAGATAATTATGACTTATTATTTAATAATATTTAGGTTTTTTTACTGTGTCAAAACTTCTTGTTGCTCTCAAAATACTTCAGAGCACCCAGAACCTCAAAGGAACAGATGCTCTTTTATTGATTTTAAATAATAAAAGTTTGTTGTAGTTTGTAAACACTGTTAAAGTTTAAGACATGCGGTTCACACTGAACTGCATACAGTGCGTAGGTGGAAAGTGAGCTGCAAACAGCCTGTTTTAGCTGCAGTGTTTTTGTGATGTCACAAGACTCAGTTCGCAGAGCTCATTTGCATATATCTGTCTTAAAGGCACAGTAATAAAAACAGCCTATTTCATTAAATAAACAGAAAGAAAGGGTTGGAAAATGCATTTTTAAACATTTCCTATGCAGTTATTATTGATCAACTTTGATTAATATGGCAAAGTTTGAATGCACTTTAAAAAGTGATGTTAAATACTAACATAATAAGTTGTGTCACCCATTTTAACGCTTTTTATGTCACATTGTTTTCTGATTTTAAGAATTTTGCCTTAAAAGTAACCCAAAACATGTGAGCGGTGACTGAGCCCAGAAATATTTCAACATATCTTGTGTTAAAAGTAAAAAGTCCCCGACGTATCGTGTATTCCTCAGTTCACCGCGTCTTCAGGGGACGTCATTTACGGCTCATTCTTTCCCACGTCACACGCTTTCTCTGTGTAATCCTGCTTTTCGGGGACGGCGTCCTTTATTTTGAGCCTCACTCCTGTCGTTTATGCATATAATCTCTATACAGGCTCAGACAGACGAGCTGCCGTCATTAATATTCGCACACGTTCAGATGGCATCTGGTGTATAATGGGGCGACCCGGCTGACCCAGCATGCTAATGTGTTTTTGTTTGAATTTCAGCCTCGTCATGCCCCTCGCAGGGACAGCCCGCTGATCTGAGGGTGGTCTGGCTTGTTTATAAACACTGCTGCTCGGATCTGTAGAGCAGGAGTTTCACATAAAGCTCGGTTTTTACAAATTACATGATTTTCAGTCCGGCGCAGGTCACCATATGGAAAACAACAATTAGTTTCACTTTTTATTTTTCTTTACTTTTTTCTATTCTCAAAAGTTTGTTTTAATTCAGGATGCATCGGAACCCTTTATTGCACACATTATGAGTGCAATGTTTATGGAAAGTTTCACTTTTCTTGCATAAACTGGACCTGATGGACCGTTTTTGGGGTGTGTTGCCTTGAGGCAACATGTACATGCACTGATGGAAAGCAGTGGTACAGATCGTCTTCAAATCAGGGTCAATCTTTTTATTTGGAATGAAGTTCCAATAATTATTCAATTAACAGCAGCTACTCAATTTTTCACATTTTTTTCAATTTTTCACTAAACAAGCTAAATTAAGAATATTAAAGAATATTTTTCATTTCATTTCTTGCTCACAAAGAAGTAATGCAGCCTGCTGCAACGTAATGAGAATATGTTTACATTTCTTGCGCATCAATTATTATAAACACAAAAACAAATTCTCAGTGAAAAACTAAAATGCAACTTTTCTTGCATAAAAAGGACCTGATGGACCCTTTTTGGGGTGTGTTGCCTTGAGGCAACACTGTGCAACAATGGAAAAAGCTCGTCATCAAAACAGGATAATTATTATTTTTTTGAATGAAGCTGAGTAAGTACTCAATTTGTTGATCAATAAATACTAAACTTTCTAAAAATGCTGCACTTTTCTCTCAGATGCCTACACAAGTGATGCTTCACCCGCAACTGGCTATATTTATCTAAGAGTGTTGCTTCAAGGCAACATGCCAAATTTGGAGCATTTAGAAATGACGGCTGCTCTTTATATTGTGTGAATATTTATATTTATACATGAATATTTCATGATGTATAGATGAACAACATGATCCACAACGGCTGTGTAATATCATTGTACTAACATATCGCCGCTGTCGGAAGAAAACCTCGTTTCTCCATCTTTGACGTTTTTCATTTTTTTACAAAATTTGAAAGTGCCTGATACCCTTTACATTGTCTGTGAATTTCATGATGAATGGACTAATAGAAGTGACCCAAAATCACTGGGAAAAATGTCTGGTTCCATTGACTTACATTAAAAGTTAAGCCGTTTTTTCCTTCTCCTGTAAAGTTCCCATTTTGGAGATACGAGGTTTTCTTCCGACAACAGCGAGATATTAAAGTATACTTAGCTTAGTTGTGTACTTACCTACTGTCCTCAGTAATAGTTATATCTCTATATAGTGTATATATGCACGATATATACACTATATAACTCTAAAAAGTTAAACAGGCTTGTCAGGCAGTAAGAAAGTGTGACTGAAACCCAAAAAATGTGAAGCTCTGATCTGCGAGGAGTGTGGCGCTCTGTTAATCACATCGGGCCTGTTGTTTTAGCCCTAAAATCCCCGAAACAGGGCAGATTAAATTTGGCCGTGGAAGCCCTCCCCTCCGCCGGTTAATCTGCCTTTGTGTTTGAGAGCATCTCTGATATCTGGGTTTAATTGAACGCCGCTTTGACGACCTTGTTCTGGATCTTAAACAGCACTCTGAGGCCTTTATTTAGCAGAGTTTTCTCTGTTTATGATCAGATGGATAATAAAATTGATTACATCAACCCAATTTTTTGCCAAATTAACCCAAATTTTCCAACATTTACGTGGAAATCGCACGTTTGAAGTGAAACCGACTTCCACATCACTTCAACTTGAAACGCTTCAGCCTTACATGTTAAAAATGATGATGAGGAGG
>NC_051219.1:5011742-5014242 GCF_015220715.1 Pygocentrus nattereri
TAATTGTGATTAATCGCATTCATTTGTCTATTTAAATATGATTAATCACACTATTGAAGCTACAGTTATTAATTTGGTTATTAAAGGGGTTCCGGGGCTTATATGTCATAGGGCACAAAGAGGTGTAGGGTTTGGGTCCACATGTCTTTCTAAGTATCTGGGAATGCTCTGAGCTCATCGCGGCACCACCCATGTGACATTTTGACCTTTCCACCACACCCTCAGCCCTGGTCACTCTGGCACGTTCCTACAGGGAGATTATGTTTACTCAGCTGGGGTCGGACTGAGGGGTCCTGTAGAGGGATCGTAGAAGAATTAGATTACGTTAACCTCACTGTCCACTTGTCTGTGGCTTCTTCTTAAATGCATTCAGTAAAACATACAGAAACGGGTTCCCCTGGATCACCACCGCTGATACACTGTAACCTACACAGGGAGCTGGATGAGGTGGAAAGGAAGCGAAAAGGAGGGGCTAAATTCCATAAATTTTTCCCCCAGAAACTTGCAGACGGGGGGGCGTTACCCTGCAGACCCTTCGGGAGGGGCGCTGTGACCCTGCCGCTCCCACTCCAGCGCGGAGCGGAGCTCAGATTTATGCTCTCTGCTGGAGTTTACGGCCTGGCCCTCGGCCCACAGGTTCTTCATAGCTGAGCACGGCTAGAGGGGCTGTTAGTAACGTCCTGGAAGTGAGCCGCTCAAGTTCACATGAACTTTTAGCCATTTATTTGTGTAGCAGATGGTCTAAAGCTGCAAATATGCCCTATAAGTATGAATTATGTTATTGTGCTCCAGTAAATTCATAACGCAAGCCACATTCTGGGTGTTGCAGCAAGACTTGCAATACCTCACAAATAACTTGGACAAGAGAAACTACAGATTCCTCTGAGAGCGAATTAGCAGCCACACATCCTGGACCAGGCATGTCCATGTGACAGTCCTGCCGATCTGCCACCCTTAAGTGTAGTGTTGCACCAGTACTGACACTGTATTGGTATCTGCGCCAGTCCTGGCACCTGAACGCAGTATCAGTATCAGTGATGGAGATGCCGATAACTGGCACGTGCATGCATGCATCAGGACTCATAGGTGCTTCAGGTTAAATACAGGTTAAAAAAAAGTAGCAGTATTCGTACTTGGTATTCACCGATACTAAAGGATCAGGTATCAGTATCGAAAGGGAAAAAGTGGTATTGGTGCATCTTTACTTAAGAGTTTAGTTCCAACACATATGACTCTGATGTTCAGATGTTCCTGAAGGACGGTTTGATCAAATGTATACTTTTTGCGCATCGTAGCATCCATGTGGGATATCATAGCAACCACCTAGAAACCACCTGGGAGACCATAGAAACCACCTAACAATGCCAAACACAAAAGATACCACAGGGACCCCATAGCAACATTCAAGCCACCTTGGATACCACTGCAGCACTCTAGCAACCTCCTAGAATAACATAGTAAATACGTAGAAATACTCTTCCAGCCCTTTAACCCATGGTAACCACCTAGCAGTAACATTGGAAGCACTTAGCACCACCCTAGCAACCATCTGGAATGACATAGTAAATACCTAGAAACACCCTTCCAACCCTTTAACCCATGGTAACCGCCTAGCAATAACATTGGAAGCACTTAGCACCACCCTAGCAACCACCTGGAATGACCTAGTAACACCCTTCCAACCCTTTAACCCATGGTAACCGCCTAGCAATAACATTGGAAGCACTTAGCAACACCCTAGCAACCACCTGCAATGACCTCGTAAATACCTAGAAACCCAATTCCAATCCTTTAACCCATGGTAACCACCTAGCAATGTCATTGGAACCAATTAACAACACCCTAGCAACCACCTGGAATAGCATAATAAGCGTAATAAAATATGAAACTGACATGTAATTGAAAATTGATGCTATTAGATGTTCATCTGAATTGAAACCCAGATCAGAGTGTTTGAGTTGGACACTAATGTAACACTATACTTTGTCAATCAATGACTGTTAAATGATTATTACGTTACTTAAAGTGTGAAAATAGTTCCTTCTGTCATCGGGGGAGGGGGTGGGCTGCAGGCCAAAGTCCTCACGTCCCAACTTTGGGCAGCCCTGATTTAGACCAATCAGAGCGAGTTCTGAGGCACTTTTCCACACCACATTATGGTTAGTTGAGCATGGATGGGACAGGTCGGTTAGAAGTGGACCGGTAGCTTTGGAGCGACGGCTGGGACTAAACTGGGTAGAAAAAATGGCCGTTTAGACACAAAGAACACATTAAAAGAGTTTGGAATAAAGAGCTTCTCCGTTTGGGCTGAAACTCAGGAATCGGCAGGTGGTTTTACATTCAGTTCAGAACAGCTGCATAATAGAGGCTCAATGACAGATTCATACAGTCCCCACTTCCACCCCCACCCCCACCCCCACCCCCCGAGCCTGTTTTCCATCCCAGTTCTCATTCAGCTGTAGTATTACAGAGATAGGGGGCACTTTAGAAGGAAGTTTTT
>NC_051219.1:5021742-5026742 GCF_015220715.1 Pygocentrus nattereri
TGATGTTAATGGTGATGAGGGTGATGACAGTGATGATGGTAATGATGATGATGGTGATGAAGGAGAATGCTGGTTATTTTATTGACATTGATATTTTTATCTTTTTAAGATATTGATATTTTCTAAATCCCTCTCTGTTTTTCTGAAATAGCTTTATTGGTTCAGGATATTTTAGTTATCTGTGTTTGTTTTATGGAATTTTTGTACAGTTGTGTGCAAAAGTTTGGGACAACATACATGATATGATGACATTTTCTACTGTGTTGAAACGCAGTACACAACTAGTTTTACATCGGCGGCAGTATATTACTGCAGTCAGTCACATCCTCTTCTGTAAATGCTATATACAGTCGTGTGCAAAAGTTTTGGCACCCCTGGTATAATGTTGTGTTGATATTTGATCTGAGACCCAAAAGGGATGCAAAAGGAGAAGAATAGAGTCCAGCAGACTTCAGCTGCAGAGGAACTCACTACTGGAGGGGTTTTTGGACCTGATACTGTTGTACTTTGCTGTTTTTTCTTCTGTTTCTTATTTGAAATAACCGGAATTGAGATGTGGTTTTAGTCTAGCGGCCTCTGCTCAGATCAGAAGCTACAGTGAAAAAGTAGCAGCCTCTGCTTTGCGGTAGAAACGTCTGGCTGCTTGGCAGTATCTGCTGCAGTGAAGCGCATGGGCTCACATATCACATGTACGCTCTGCCTGCGGGGTGGTGCTCACGTTCTGGTTCAGGCTGGACGCAGGTGTCACATCACGTTTGATCCACTCTGAAACCCACAAACACAAAACCGAACAGCTGGGCCAGCGGCAAGCACAGCGTTTGCAACCTAAATGTGAAGAAGAGCCTTTTTGTTCTTTCAACAAAAATCAAAGCAACTTGGGAGCCACAACATTTAATGTGCTTTTTATTGAAGTAACGTTTTACCATCTTGGCTGTAAATGTGTCTCAGTGTGTGCTGATGTGCTTGAACAGGTTAAAAATATGAACAGAAACTCGGAGACGTGGCTCCGCTTTAAGCTTTAAACCAGCTACAGCTGCTTTTCTCGCATCTCCAGCAGGAAACTTTTCCTCAAAAGTAGAACAGTTTCTTCTAAAATGTCTTGATTTTTTACGAGGCTGAAGTCACGTCTCATTCGCAGCTCGAATGCGCCAGAATGTAACTGCTGCGGCATTTAAGGTGGAACTGGACAGTTTGAACGAGAAGGCGACGAACGACAAACTCACTTCAGCTTCACGAATCTTTAGTCGTTGTCAGTTTCTAATAGCAGATTAAACGTATCAGGAGACCAGCTGGAGTGATTATAAACACTAATCAGTCCATTCGTCTCCAAATGATCGATGTTCGTCTTAAATCTCTCTCTTTGTCTTTTCGTAGCTACTAGCTGGGCGAGACTGTTGTCTGTGTTGCTATGGTGACCAGCTGTCTGCGCTGATCGTCAGGGTTAAAGGGTGAATCAGCAGTTCTACATTAACTCCAGCGTTTAAGACCATTTACTGTTAAACTGAGTTGAAGGACCAGCAGAGCTTTATTTTACTGTAGAGGAGGATTAGCAGCCACAACAGGGCAGTAGGAGAGCCTGCACGTGTCTGGGGAGCCACATGTTGCCGACCCCTGTGCTACTGCTACTGTGGCATTTCAGAAGCCAGCCAGGCCAGACGGCTGCATGCTTGGCTTTAATTAAGCGCTACTTTATCTTCTATAAAACGGTTTATCAGTCTTGTCTGGTGTGGATTGTAGTGTCATATGTGCACGACAGAGGAATAAATGAAAACAGGAACCCTGGATGTTTGATCTGTGCTCCTATTTGGGAAGATTCATTTTACGTTTATGGCTCATTTTAGTTTATGGTAAAACTAGCAACCACCCAAAGTTTAGGGTTTGCGGATGCCACAGGCAGCTGCCGGTGTTTCACTCATAACTCAGATGCTGAGCTTTGAGTTCATATCACACTTGCGTTTGTGAGCAGAAGCGGAGGAATCGATTATTATTTGGATATAATGAAACGTTGTTGTATAATTTTTGACGGGAACGTTTCAGAAATGCAGACTCGACTGTTAAACGTATTTACGTAGTCGTACATTTCATTACGCAGTTATTTGTGTAGTGAAGGCCACTGGCACTGCAGCAGTAGGATGAAGGCTTTGTTGGCCTAGTGACTTGTAGCAGCTCCTGATCTGTACTAACAGCTCGGGTTCTGTGTGATGCTGTGACGCTGCTTCTCACCCGGCGCTTTCAGTTGATCTCCTTGCTGTTTTATCCGCTGTAAGACCGACGAGTCGGGACAGAAGAGACAATAGAAGCTGCTCTTCCCATCCAGAGCGGGAGTGTGGATTCTGTGGATGGGCGGCTGTGTTTGCTGGTGTGAGTTCAGGGTCAGTCTGCTGGCTGGATTTGTAAAACTGGACAATGTAGTTTGTTTGTGTGACGACGGAAACGGAGTTTCTCCTGAAACTGTTTTTCTTTCCCAGAATCCCCTAGTGTCAGATACTGAGCAGGGACAGCTGTTTCCTGTCCTCAGTGTGTACATGTTCCTGTGGAGAGAGAGAGAGAGAGAGAGAGGGAGAGAGAGAGAGAGAGAGAGAGAGAGAGACGGAGACAGAGAGAAAGAGAGAGAGAGAGAGAGAGAAGGAGAGAGAGCGGGAGGGAGGGAGAGAGGGAGAGAGAGGGAGAGAGAGGGGGGGGGAGAGAGAGAGAGGGGGGGGAGAGAGAGAGAGAGAGACGGAGACAGAGAGAGAGAGAGAGAGAAAGAGAGAGAGAGTAGAGAGAGAGAGAGAGAGAGAGAGGGGGAGAGAGAGAGAGAGAGAGAGAGATAGATAGAGAGAGAGGGGGAGAGAGAGAGAGAGAGAAAGAGACAGAGAGAGATAGAGAGAGAGAGAAAGAGAGAGAGAGAGAGAGAGAGAAGGAGAGAGAGCGGGAGGGAGGGAGAGAGGGAGGGAGAGGGAGAAGGAGAGAGAGAGCGGGAGGGAGAGAGAGAGGGAGAGATAGAGTAGAGAGAGAGAGAGAAGAGAGAGAGAGAGACACAGAGAAAGAGGGAGAGAAAGAGAGATAGAGAGAGAGAGAGAGAGAGACACAGAGACAGTGGGAGAGAGAGAGAGAGAGAGACAGTGGGAGAGAGAGAGACAGTGGGAGAGAGAGAGAGAGAGACAGAGAGAGAGACGGAGAGAGAGAGACAGTGGGAGAGAGAGAGAGAGAGAGATAGAGAGAGAGGGGGGAGAGAGATAGATAGAGAGAGAGAGAGAGTGGGAGGGGCTAAAAGCTGGCACATGCTTCGTCCAACCCTCAGCGAGCTAATTCTGTTATGTCAGCTAACAGACAGCATCACACTGAGCGATGGCTTGAGAGGGAGGACCATCTTACCTGTGTGGAGAGCAAAACGAGGACAGTTGTGGTCTTTTGGACCCCTCAGATACGGACGGCTGTGGCTTTGTCAGGGATCGAACTTGATCCCAGCGATGGGGCCGATGCTGAAACAATGGCCGGTTCAGGAGCTTCACGTTTTTGCTGTTTTTTGCACCAAAACAAAAGGAAAAAGTTACGCGATTGAATATTTAATTGTCATTGTGGCCGTCGTGCCTCTAGACTTGTAAGTGTGTTCAAATTAGGAGGCGGCAGGCTGTTAATGCTGGTCTAACTTTAGACAGTGTAAGACATCTATACTATGTAGTATTGCTGGCTCCACATTGACAAAGTAGGACAAGGCTGCCCCATATCACCACACCTATTCACCCTGTATGCTCAGTGTACAGTCAGACTGGCAGGACTAGAAGAGGATGATCGAGACTTCAAGATTGGGCTGCTGGATCGTAATATATTAATAATAATATAATAATATTAATGTCTTTGACCTGCATGATGCTGCACGAATGAAAAGAAGGCTTTAGATTAACTCGGCCACTAGAAGGGCCTTTGCAGTCTGAGCAAATCCGTGGGCCAGCTGTACAGGCACTGAATACTTACATAAAAACTGTTCTAAATAGAAATAAACATTTTAGGTAGGTTTTTTAAACCTGTCTGTTTGCTTGTAGTGCATCTCAGGGTGAAGGAGGCTAATAATTCTAGGCCGAATAGGATTGTGCCTCAGGCCTGACGTGGCCTGCAGGCCTTGTGTTTGACACATGGGCTTTAGAGAGTACCTCAGATGGCAGAGAACCAAATGAGTCCTTGATCCAGTCAAGCCCCAGCTTTCACGAAGCCCAAATAACCAACCTGGAATTCTTATGAGAAGAACCAATTCACTGGAAAAGATGATTTGGAACAGTTAAAGGTGAAAAAGGAAGAGTACGACCCCCGAGAAGATGGATAGAATCAGGGATCATGAACAGACCATAGCGAAGCCTAAAGACAAGACATTCTGGAGAACCACAATCCCAGAATCTAAGCTGATTTGATAGCACAGTTTTGTTAAAAATACAAACCACAGGGGCTCCAGAGTGGCGCAACCGTCTAACCTCATCAGGAGATCATGAATTCAATCCCTGGGGACAGTTATTCATGGCTGGGTGTCCAAAAGCCCACAAGTCTGAGTGAGTAGGATGGCCCTTAGCTTCCTAAGCAGCACTAGTGGTTAGTGTTCTCCTCCAAGCATGTTCAGCTGTCCAATGACATTGCATTAGCAGCAGTTTGACAAGAGGTGGTGGTGCTTCACATGACTTGGAGGCAGCTTGTCTTAAGCTTCGTCCTCCTAGCGGTGGTGTCTAACTAGTAGGTGGAACTGGATACGACTAAAGTGGGGAGACTGGAAGACTGGAAAACCACCATTTTCAGGTTTATGTCTTGCATTTTTCTGTGTTTTTGCGTGTCAATGTTGGCAGTATGAGCAAAAAGATCAGCCAGTAAAGTCTGGGGGCTTCGGCCCCCACGTGCCTGCATTTGGCCCAAGGAGCCAGATGTCTGGATCATAAACTTTCAACCAATTTATCTGCCACTTGTCACTAATTCGCTGAAACAAACGTCCTGCTTCCACTGGAAATGACAGGTGAACCCCGGAGCGGAGTGTTTAT
>NC_051219.1:5034242-5049242 GCF_015220715.1 Pygocentrus nattereri
AGCAGTGCCATCGTTGGTCCACCTTGTAGATGTAAAGTCAGAGACGACAGCTCATCTGCTGCTGCACAGTTTGTGTTGGTCATCCTCTAGTCCTTCATCAGTGGTCACAGGACGCTGCCCACAGGACGCTGCCCACAGGACGCTGCCCACAGGACGCTGTTGGCCAGATATTTTTGGTTGGTGGACTATTCTCAGTCCAGCAGTGACACTGAGGTGTTTAAAAACTCCAGCAGCACTGCTGTGTTTGATCCACTCAGACCAGCACAACACACACTAACACACCACCACCACGTCAGTGTTACTGCAGTGCTGAGAATGACCCACCACCCAAATAGTACCTGCTCTGTGAGGGTCCATGGGGGTCCTGCCCACTGAAGAACAGGGTAACAGAGTATCAGAGAAACAGATGGACTACAGTCTGTAACTGTAGAACTACAGAGACCAGCTATACAGTAAGTGGAGCTGATAAGATGGACAGTGAGTGTAGAAACTGGGAGGAGGTCAGGATGTTACGCCTGATTGTGTTTATATGTTGGAACTGACTCCTGTAGACAAGCAGTTTTTCTAGAGGGCTCCTTGCTGATGACCTGATATATTAATTTGGAGAAGATCTAATCAGATCTAATCTGAGGTCAGCATTCTTTAGTTTTGTGTCTCTACAGCTCTTTCATTTTTCTTTCCGCTGCCGTCTCACGCTCAGATTCCTCATCTGCAGATTGGATTTCAGATTGTTAGAGTTTTCCTGGGAAGTTGTTGTTGGTGTCTAAGTTTAGAGTCTGAAAAGGTCATGGCAGCTTCACTGATTTCTACAAGAGCTTCTTCCGTCTCAGTGGCTGATGGAAGATCTTCCCTCATGATTTCATGCTTGGCAGCTTAACTCAGTGCATGTTTCTGCAGATCCAAACAAACAAGCCCCTTCTTCACTGTTTGAATTTGGCAGAGGAGCTTCTGATGCTGCAACAGCGGATTCTTTCATACAACAACAAGAACATCAACATGACCTTCACCATGTCCTGAGGTTATAATGTATTACACAGTATTTTGCAAGATATTAACTATTATTATAATTGTTGTCGACTTCAACCCAAAGACCTAAACCTAGTCCTAGACCTAACCTTAACTTTAGCCCAAAGACCTAAGCCTAATCGTAGAGATAACCTTAACTTCAACCCAAAGACCTAAACCTAGTCCTAGACCTAACCTTAACTTCAACCCAAAGACCTAAACCTAGTCCTAGACCTAACCTTAACTTCAACCCAAAGACCTAAACCTAGTCCTAGACCTAACCTTAACTTCAACCCAAAGACCTAAACCTAGTCCTAGAGATAAGCTTAACTTTAACCCAAATATCTAAACCGATTTCGCCTTAACTTCAATCCCAGACCTAATACTAACATCAACCTGAAATCCAAACCTAATCCCAGTTTAGGTTTCTGTAGATAATAATAATAATAATAATAATAATAATAATACTGATATGATGATGATCATGATGATGATTATTATTCTTCTTCTTATTATTATTATTATTGTGCTGAATGAAACTGACCTTCCCGCCAATCTAGAAGGACCGTCTGTCTGTCCAGCTGTGAGGAACCACAGCCAGTCCGTCATGATGTTTAACACACCTGAAGCAGGTAATCTCAGTCTAAGAACAGCACAGTGATGTGGACAGGTCAGGGGTCACCGGCCCCCACCCTGAGAGACTCTGAGAGACCCAGTATCCGAGGAAGCTCTTTGTCCGTAAAGCAGGAGACGGTTGCCGGGATTAGAGGGTCACTCTCACGCATGAATGGACGGTTTTCTAGCTGCAGATCAGGAAAGGCTTAAGGGGCCCAGGAGGCGTCTGCTGAGTGTTCACTAACGACGGGGAGGGGAGCATGTGGGGTCACGCTGAGGAGACACGGTGGCCACTCACCCATAGCAGCTACGGTCAGGAGCTGCTTCTGTCCACCTGCGTCAGAGGTCACTTCCTGTCATTCGATTGGAGACGAGCCGAGTCAGCTGGATCTGCACGTTCAACAAAAAATGTCCGCTGTGAAAATGAAACGTGTTAAATGTTGTTAATACGTCGAAAACTATTAATAGAATGTGTCAAAATGTTTTCGGTATCTTACATTAGCCACGTTTACATGCAGCCTAATAATCCGTTAATAATCCTATAATAATAATAATAATTAATAGCTCAATCGGAATAGAATGCGTCCATGTGAACACCTCAATCGGAATAGTCTAGTCTGATTCAGGCCATGTGGAATACAATTTCCATCCGATTGAACGAGCTGGGTAAACCTCTAAATAATCAGTTAAACAGAAGAATTATATCCGTGTAAACACCTGAATCCGATTACATTCCCTATCGGAAAGTTTGAGTCCGTTCTGCATGAGCGTCGCGTCACAGTGAGAGTTTATCCCGTTCAACACGGCGGAGCAGAAACTGGTCTGCAGAGGAGACGAAGTTCATGCTCTGATCTTTAAAAGACGGCGGTGGGACGGACGTCCAGCTTATGCGTCTCAGAGCACGACGTCTTCCTCTCGGCCTTCTTTAATAAGGACATGTGAAGGACGTTTTCCTGAGTCTGACGTCATTTTAAAGCAGTTACAAACACAATCACTGCTCACTGCTGCTCATCTCACTCTGTATGCATTATGGGTGTCATTTTGCATCGGATTACTTGCAGCGATCATGTAAACGATGTCGACTTTGAGGACCTTAACCTCCAAACGTATGTGAGTGAAACGTTTGCTGCTCCTGCTGGTGAGACTTTCTCTTTCATTTGTGGGTCTGCAGCAGCGCTGAACGTTTGAAGGTCATCAACAGCGCTAATGACCTGAAATCACCTGTGTTCACTGAATGACCTTTCACCTGCAGACAGCCTGACCCCTGTTAGAGCGCTGTAATGAGGCCTAAAGGTCACAAAGAGAGACAGAGAGAGCGAGAGAGAGAGAGAGAGAGAGAGAGACAGAGGTGGGTGAGATTGAGGCAGAGATGAGTGAGGAAGAGGAAGACAGAATTAGAGACGTTAGCTACACTGTGATGTGTAGCTCACTGTCATTTGTTGATTCAGTTCCTCCTGCCTGTTTACCTCTGTCTCCACTAGAGGGCACTGTTTCACGCTTTTCCTCCTCTGACCCTCGCTCTGCTTGTGGGGGTCACAGTCACGCTGTGTTTGAGACACTGTTCTCTTAAAACATGAGGGGTCCATGTACAGATTCAGTATCTACTATAAATGACTCAGAATCAACAATAACTGACTCAGTATCTACTGTAAATTACTCAGTGTATTCTATAAATGATTCAGTATCTACTATAAATGACTCAGTGTATTCTATAAATGATTCAGTATCTACTATAAATTACTCAGAATCCACAATAACTGACTCAGTATCTACTGTAAATTACTCAGTGTATTCTATAAATGATTCAGTATCTACTATAAATGACTCAGTGTATTCTATAAATGATTCAGTATATTCTATAAATGATTCAGTATCTAATATAAATGATTCCGTATCTACTATAAATGACTCAGTGTATTCTATAAATGATTCAGTATATTCTATAAATGATTCAGTATCTAATATAAATGATTCAGTATCTACTATAAATGACACAGTGTATTCTATAAATGATTCAGTATCTACTATAAATGACTCAGTGTATTCTATAAATGATTCAGTGTCTACTATAAATGATTCAGTATATTCTATAAATGATTGTGTCTAAAATAAATTATTCAGTATATTCTATAAATGATTCAGTGTCTATTATAAATGACTCAGTGTATTCTATAAATGACTCAGTGTATTCTATAAATGATTCAGTGTCTACTGTAAATGACTCAGTGTATTCTATAAATGATTCAGTATCTACTATAAATGATTCAGTATATTCTATAAATGATTCAGTGTCTACTATAAATGACTCAGTGTATTCTATAAATGATTCAGTATCTAATATAAATGATTCAGTATATTCTATAAATGATTCAGTGTCTACTATGAAGTTAATATGCATTTTCTGTCGTCATGATGGTGAGGGACTGAAGTGTGGACCCCCTACAGAACCCCAGAGTTGGGTTCAGCTGTGCAGAGCAGCCTACCTGTAGGATTTGAACAAATTGAGGGTTTGTAGCCTTGGGGGTGTGTCCTGCACTTGAGACTCCAGGTGAGTTGCCTGCAGGCAGGTAGAGACAGCGACAGCCCAGCTGAACTTTACTGAACCTGCAATCACTTTTTGGAATGATCCAGGAGCTCCACCCACTCTGAGAAGATCAAAGAAAGTGAAAGAGTGTCAGAGAAAAGCAGGTGTGGGCCGTTTTAAATGGTCTTTCAGTGTAGAAGCAGGTTTTGGCGTCGTCAAAAATCAGAGCATCTTTCATCCGTCATTAGACGAGGCATTCGATTTATATAACCACTTCATCAGAAACGCTTACCTTGTGCTTCCACTCACTGGCCACTTTATCAGAAACACCCACCTTGTGCTTCCACTCACTGGCCACTTTATCAGAAACACCCACCTTGTGCTTCCACTCACTGGCCACTTTATCAGAAACACCCACCTTGTGCTTCCACTCACTGGCCACTTTATCAGAAACACCTACTGTCTGCTTCCACTCACTGGCCACTTTATCAGAAACACCCACCTTGTGCTTCCACTCACTGGCCACTTTATCAGAAACACCTACTGTCTGCTTCCACTCACTGGCCACTTTATCAGAAACACCCACCTTGTGCTTCCACTCACTGGCCACTTTATCAGAAACGCTTACCTTGTGTTTCCACTCACTGGCCACTTTATCAGAAACGCTTACCTTGTGCTTCCACTCACTGGCCACTTTATCAGAAACACCCACCTTGTGCTCCACTCACTGGCCACTTTATCAGAAACACCTACCTTGTTTTTCCACTCACTGGCCACTTTATTAGAAACACCTACCTTGTACTTCCAGTCACTGGCCTTCAACTTTAAAGGTAAACTATAGGTGTGCAGTTACTGTCTGTAGCCCATCTGTTCTAATGCACAATTTGTCTGCTGACCAGTGGACTGCGGTTGAGGTAGTATTAGAGAAGTGGACACATCACAGTTGTCTGTTGTTCAGAAAAACAATGCATTTCTAGCACTGTGTGTGGATTAGCGGTGACTGTGATTCTCCCTCTCTTTGGGCTCCTTCGGTGTGTGAAGGGATTAGAGTGGCCCAAACAGGCGGGCTGAACCATCTGAACAGGCCATAGGGGGGTGGATGGATAGATGGATGGAGAAGGGACAGGGGGAGTGGGGGATGGGGGAGGACTGGGGGGGCGTCCTGCAGATGTTACAAAGAAACAGCTTCAGGACAAACACTCAGTGAGAGAGAGAGACAGATACAGAGAGAGAGAGAGAGAGAGAGAGAGAGAGTCATGTAAAGAGCTAGACTTCTATTTTGTGGTTCCATGAAGATCCAAGGCAGACTTTCGAGCAGTGAAAGGGAAAGAGAGGTTTACATTTTGGTGGATGTCTGCAGTTGGGACTAAGTCCAGTCATGGCTCTTGGATGCTGTATGCCACGGAGGTGTAAAGGTAAAGTACAGCTCTACCTCTCCAGCTCTTCCTGCATGAATCTCCACCCTTTCTGAAAGTGCCATATTGACGATTTGTTCTGTGCCGTATACAGCATGTACAATGGAAACTGACATGTTTTGCAATAAGCCTTCAAACATCTATGTGTGTGCACTTTATTAGAAACACCTATACACCTATTGGGGGCAGTCGTGGGCTGGAGGTCAGGGAACTGGCCCTGTGACCGGAAGGCTGCCGGTTCAATCCCCAGCACCGACAGTCCATGACTGAGGTGTCCTTGAGCAAGACACCTAACCCCCAACTGCTCCCCGGGCACCAGGGATAGGGCTGCCAACCACTCCGGGCAAGTGTGTTCACTGCCCCCTAGTGTGTTTGTGTGTATTCACTAGTGTGTATGTGGTGTTTCACTTCACGGATGGGTTAAACGTGGAGGTGGAATTTCCCCTGGTATCAACAATGGGGAAAAATGCAATCTCAGTGATTTTGATTGTGGCATGATTGTTGGTGAATTGAAATGCCTTGTTGATGGGAGAGGTCAGCGGAGAATGGCCAGACTGGTTTGAGCTGACAGAAAGGCTACTGTAACTCAGACAACCACTCCGTACAACTGAGGCGAGCAGAGAAACATCTCAGAGTGAACAACATGTTGAATGCTGAGGTGGATGGGCTACAACAGCAGAAGACCATTGGGTTTCACTTCTGACAGCCAAAAAAAGATAACTGAGGCTGCAGTGGACACAGGCTCAACAAAACTGGACAGCTGAAGCCTGGAAAACTGTAGTCTGATCTGATGAATCTCGATTTCTGCAGAGGCTCATGGATAGAGGGGTCAGAATTTGGCAGAAACATCATGAATCAGTGGACACAACCTGCCATGTTGCTAATAGTCCAGGCTGGTGGAGGTGGTGTAATGGTGTAGGGAATGTTTTCTGAGCACACCTTGGGCCTGTTAACCAATCAGTATCACTTGAATGTCACAGCCTATTTGGGTATTGGTGCTGATCATGTGCCTCCTTTCATGGCCACAACTTCTTCATCATCATCGTTAACCGCCTAGTCCAGATAGGGTCACGGTAGCAGTTGGGAGAGCGGAGAATCCCAGACTTCCCGCATGATAATGCGCCGTGTCACAAAGCAAAAGTCATCTGGTTTTAATGAACATGACAATGAGCTCAGTGCTCTTCAGTGGTCTTCTCAGTCACAGGATCTGGATCCAATAGAACACCTTTTGGATGTGGTAGAACAGGAGATTCGCAGCCTGAAAGTGCACCTGAAAATCTGCTTGAATTCCATGATGCAATCATGTCAACATGGACCAGAATCTCAAAGGAATGTTTCCAACGTTCCTACTGTGGCACCACTATGTGAGCCGAGTGAACATGTTTACACCAGATTTACTGATGGTTCACTTTTAGTCTGGGCTCGAGTGCCTCTTTAATATTGCGATATATCGGTCGGGCTCTAGTCAGCACGTATGCTTGTGCTTGCAGAAGTGTTTGCAGCAGCAGTTGTAGCAGTTTGTGTTTTCAGTGCAGTTTGGTGTGGCAGTAGAGCTGAAGCTGCTGCTAGTGTGTTTATTTAGTGAAGGACAAAATGTGTGAACAAGTGGAGAGCAGACAACTTGGTGGAATGAGTGGTCCACATCTGGAGGTGTGGGCTTTCACACATTAGAAGGTGTGCATGTGTGTATCTGGGGGAGAGCGAGAGAGAGAGAGAGAGAGAGAGAGAGAGATGGAGAGAGAGAGAAACAGAGAAAGGGAGAGAGAGATGGAGAGAGATGGAAAAAGAAAGAAAGAGAGAGAGAGAGAGAAACAGAGAGAGGGGGAGAGATGGAAAGAGAGAAAAAGAGAGATGGAGAGAGAGTGAGAGGGAGAGAGATGGAAAGAGAAAGACAAAGAGAGAGGGAGAGATGGAGAGAGAGATGGAGGGAGAGAGAGAGAGACAGAGAGGGGGAGAGGAGCATGTTGAATGGTGAGACTGTGAGTGTAGTGTGGTTTGGCTCTAATAGTCATGTCTGGACGAGAGACTGATAATTACAGAGAGGAGAGAGGATGACGGGTTTCATTCATTCCTTCAGTCCCTGAGAAAAGCAGATGCAGTGGCGTAAAAACTGATTTGTCCGCAATTCTCCGGTTCGGCTTGTCAGAATATTACGTCAACATGTTTTACTCATAATTATAACAGAATTTGTAACTTCTTTATTTGCAAATGTCATTTGTTAGGCACAAAGTATGTAAATGAACTAGGAAGACAAAGTTCATGAACGAACTAAGCTGCTGATTCAAAGTCCCGGGTGGTTGCTAAGATGTTGATAGGAGTTTGTTAGGGAGTCTCAGCTAGTTCCTAAAGTGTTGCCAGGCCATTGCCATGAAATCTCAGGTGGTTGCTAAGATGTTGCTAGGCTATTGCTGTGGAATCTCAAGCAGTTGCTAAGGTGTTGCTTAGCTGTTGCTATTGTATCCCAAGAAGTCGCTGAGGTGTTGCTAGACCATTTCTATGGAATCTCAGGTGGTCGATAAGATGTTGCTAGGCCGTTGCTGTTGTAACCCAGGTGGTTGCTAAGACGTTGCTTAGCTGTTGCTCTTGTATCCTAGGTGGTTGAGTGGTTGATAGGGTGTTGATAGGATTCCATATTAGGATTCCATTGATATGGAATCCGAGATGGTTGCTGAGATGTTGCTAGGTCATTGGTATTGTATCCCAGGTGGTTGCTAAGGTGTTGCTAGTCTATTGCTATTGTATCCCAATTGGTTGCTAAGATGTTGCTAAGCTGTTGCTCTTGTATCCTAGGTGGTTGAGTGGTTGATAGGGTGTTGATAGGATTCCATATTGATATTCCATTGATATGGAATCCGAGATGGTTGCTGAGATGTTGCTAGGTCATTGGTATTGTATCCCAGGTGGTTGCTAAGGTGTTGCGAGTCTATTGCTATTGTATCCCAATTGGTTGCTAAGATGTTGCTAAGCTGTTGCTCTTGTATCCCAGGTGGTTGCCAAGATGTTGCTAGGAGTTTGTTATGGAATCTCAGGTAGTTCATACAGTGTTGCTAGGCCATTGCCATGAAATTTCAGGTGGTTGCTAAGGTGTTGCCAGGCCATTGCCATGAAATCTCAGATGGTTGATAAGTTGTTGCTTGGCTGTTGCTCTTGTATCCCAGGTGGTTGCTAAGATGTTGCTAGACTGTTGCCATTGTATCCCAGGTAGTTGCTGAGGTGTTGCTGGACACCTCAGATGGTCTTATTTCCTAGGTAGTTGATAAGGTGTTGCTAGGCCATTGCTTTAGAATCTCAGGTGGTTGTTAGGATGTAGCTAGGTCATGCCTATAGTATCCCAGGTGGTTGCTAAGGTGTTGCTAGACCATTGCTATGGTCGATAAGGTTTTGCCAGGCTGTTGCTATGGTATCACAGGTGGTTGCCAAGATGTTGCTAGGCCATTGCTATGGTAACCCAGATGGTTATAAAGGTATTGTTAGGCCGTTGCTATGTTATCCCAGATTGTTGCTAAGGTGTTGCTAGGCTGTTGCTATGTTTTCCCAGGTTGTTGCTAAGGTGTTGCTAGGCTGTTGCTATGTTACCCCAGATGGGATTCGTTAGGCGCTACATAGCAGCTACAGTTTCGTGCATCACGAGGGAGCTCGAACCTATCACAGTCCAATATACTAAAATATGCTAATGAGAAGAATATGAGAGGCTTGCATAGAGTCATAAATGGGTGTAAACAGAGAGCTTTACACAGTTGGAAGTCAAAGGTCAAGGCCATCGTTTACCTATAAAGCTGTGTAATCCTTGACACCAGAGTTGAGTGATCATGTGGGACACAAAGCAGTGCAGAGTTGAGAAACAGTCAAAGAGATGAAACAGTGGTGCTTATGTAATCAGCGGTTAAGAGGAAACAGATAGAGATGCTGTTTCCCATCTTCCGTCATCCTCTTCCAATGAAACAATGCGTCTATCAGCATCCTTATCTTCAACGGCTGTGTCAGGAGAGCGGCCGTCTCTGCTGTGTGGATTCGGGTTCTGATTATTCTGATTAATCACGTCAGCGGGACCCCAGACTCAGATCCGACACAGCAGTGTGGACCTCGACTGCTTCACGTCTACTTCCGTTGGCGAAGGAGCTGATGAGCTGAATGTGGGAGGTCGAACTGAGCGATCTTACTTTCAGCTGATTACAGTGTACTTATTGGCCACTTTATTAGAAACCCCCACTTCGCCGGTGTACAGTTAGAGACCGTAGACCATCGGTCGATAAACAGTTTGTGTTAGTCATCTAACGGTCCTTCATCAGCGGCCAGTTTCTGACCACAGAGCGGCTGTTGGACGGATTTTTTGGGTGGTTGTCCACTCACAGCCTAGCAGTGATACTGATGTGTGTCTGATGCTCTTCTACCAGTGCCGGTAACTGGTCGATGGTGGTCCTGTGGCGGTCCTTTCTGATGATGAATGGGGTAGAAGGGGTTTGATAGGTTGTTTAGTATCCGGTGGGCTACAGTCTGTAACTTTACACCTACAAAATGCACCTATGTGGTAGGTGTTTCCGATAAAATGGCCAATTAGTGCAAATACAGTGTAGGTGGACCAAATAAACTGAACACTAGGTGTACCTGTGAATTGGCATGCAGGTACTTATTAGCGTAGCCTGTATATGTATACAACACTACTGGTGCTTCTAGCCACCAGGCCAGTATAGCCTGTAGAGAGAGGGAGAGTTGTTATTACAGTGAGAGGTCACTACTGGGCTTTGAGTCTCATGCTGATAAACAGCTTACACCCCAGCAGGGTGAGACTCCCCTCCCCCCACCTCCTCACCCCATGACCATTAAGCCCAAGTGATTCTTTTCTGAAGAGATTAGATAAAAGATAAACCACTAGCATCAGGAAGAAGTAAATGAAAGGAGCTCTGTGGGACTCTCTGGGTCTGCTGAGGGTCTGGGCCTAAGACTGACCTTTGGAGGTTTGTCTTTTCTACTGAAAAGAATGGAAGCTGGAACGAAGGTAAAGAGAGATGCGGAAAAACTTAGTTGTTGAGGCTTCAGCCAATGTGGAACAGAGTTGTTAAAGACCGTCAGCGTGTCTGTTCGCCCAGAACGTGGTCTAATTAATTCAACGCTTCGGTGCTACATAGCGGTCAAGCCCTAACATGGAAAGATGAGCGCTTCACTGATTTGGAGCAATTATCCGCTATTAGTGTTCTCACTGTGCATCCCGGGAATCTGAGAATCACGACGTGTCATGAGGTCTGGAATGTTAGAATGTTTTAACTCCACCGTGTCCAACGTGGCTAGCGGTTTATATCGCCTGTTACCGTAAAGGAGAGATGGACAGCGGTTTCCTTGTATTTTATGTTTTATGTTTGTTTTGTTTGGTTTTATTTACCCAGTTCATGTTTACATGACTGTTTTTTTATCCCTCTCTTTAAACTGGCTACTTTTGTTACGTTTCCTTTAAGACTGATATATATCAATGATCTCTGGTATGATTGGCTGTCCTGTGTGGTGCACCATGAAAAGAAAGACTTCAACTTTAACGTGAATGGGCGGAGCTTAACCGGGGTGTATGTAAATGCGTTCTGGGTATTTTAAAAGCTAAGTTTCCGTAGACAGACTGAGGAGTAAGAGGTACATTTTAAAACCACACCAGGATTTTTAGGACCAATTGGCACAATCTGGGGTCTCTGGGGGTAAAAGGTCAAACTCGGCAGGGTGACTGGTCTCTTAGGGGCCTTTAGATCCACAGCCTGCAGTCGCGGACGTCGTCTGCAGAACGTAGGCTGTCGCTGATTTTAAGAGAATAAGTTCTTCTACAGGGAATAAGATTAAATGTGACGTTTTCAGCCGAACGATTTCAGTTCATTTGCTGAGCGGAAATACGAGATGCGCCAAAACTTTTGCACAGGCTACTTTTTTTTTTAACCTGAAAATGCTAAATTCAGCAAATAAACACTGATCGTTTATTAAAGTGTGCAGAAGTGTGATCTCTGTGGAGGACGTGTTCATTTATCCACACCTGCAGCATCACTAAAACATGTACATTTGACCAAAAGAAAATTTTGACCAAACAAATTTGCTAAAGAAGCCAACTTCAGACACCAGGAGTCTGATATGTGGACATCTTTGGAAGTGTAAAGGGTCAGGCATGTATTTCAGAGTAGGTACATGTTATGTAGGTGTAGGTGTAGGTGTCTGTTATGTACATATAGAAGTATCAATAATCGGACATGTACTTATCGCTGTTGTTGGAACAAAACCTCGCATCTCCAAAACGGTAACTTTACAGGAGAAGGAAAAAACATGCTTTACTTTTAATGTGCATCAATGGAACCAGACGTCTTTCCAAGTCACTCTGGGTCACTTCCTTTGGTCCATTCATCATGAAATTTACACACAATGTAAAGGCCAACAGGATTTTTAATATTCCGTCAAAAACTGAAAAACGACAAAAATGGAGGTTTTCTTCCAACAAGTTATAATATATGGATTATATGCGTTTACATTTACGGCATTTGGCTGACGCTCTTATCCAGAGCGACTTACAATTTGATCATTTTACACAGGAAGGCCAAGGTGGTGTTAGGAGTCTTGCCCAAGGACTCTTATTGGTATAGTGTAGGGCGCTTACCCAGGAGGGGGATTGAAGCCCAGTCTACAGCGTAGAAGGCAGAGGTGTTACCCACTACACTGACCAACCACATATGCACGCGTCTGATTGGTGGGTGACCATGTAGGCATAATATAGGGACAATGTATATGCACTTTTTGTCTGATTTATGTCTGATAGATGGATTACATATGCATTTAACTAATTCAGCACACCAGTGTTGATATTATATAACATGACACTGGCGTAAATGAGCAATATATGCCGTCCATATAGGAATAAAGGGCCTCATCTGCCAATATCTGCTATTTTTTCATACATCTCTTCATGAGAAAGGTCCACTCGAGTGTGCATAGATTCTGATCTTACATCAAAACAAATCCCAAATAAGAAAATGTTGGTGAACAACTGCATAAAGAACTTTCTTCTTAAGGATGGTTGGTGAATGAGGCCCAGTGTTTTATGATATATATATATATGTGTTTATACTGTTGCTGTCGGAAGAAAACCTTGTATCTCCGTTTTTGGCATTTTTCAGTTTTTGACATAATTTGAAAGTGTCTGTCACTCTTTACAATGTTTGTAAATTTTGTGATGAGTGGCCTAAAAGAAATGACCCAAAATGACACGGGAGAAATTCTGGTTCCATTGAAAGTGAAGAATGTTTTTTCCTCCTCCTGTAAAGTTACTAGTTTGGAGATACAAAGTTTTCTTTCGACAGCAGCGATATGGAGATGTATGACTGAGATACATTTCAAATAGTTCGGCATATACATCACATATACATCCATGCGTGACTAATATAAGTTAAATATCTCCCAATATGCTAATATATATCATATATTTGAAATCCATAGATTGCCACACATCAGATTTCCACATGGCGAGTCTTGGCTGATCAGCTGAATTTGCAGTGAGGCTAATATTGTGTAAATCTGCTGGTTGTTTCTCTTTGAACTACTCATGTAATTAATAAGAAAGAGCGCTGGATCCTCCCAGGCTGAAGTTGAGCCACGGCCACACTGAAGGAATCAGTTACAGTCCCTCTTGGTCTGTCCGAGTGCCGCTTTGATCACTATCGGGTCTTTGGTCCGCGATACGGTCCACCTACCAGGTCTTCGGAGCCTGGAGCTCGGCTCCGGGTAGGAGAGAACCTCGGGAGTGGAAATGAAAGGAGGAATCTGGCAGGAGCTCAAAGGAGCCAGGGGTTGTGTGAGCGCCGGAGGATTTCAGTCCGGCAGGGAATCATGTTTCGCTTTATTTCGGTGAATAAAGTTTGGATTTATTGCGTTCTTCCTTCACACATGATTTACGTGCAACCGGCCTGCGTTCGGAAGGAATATCACAGCCACGTTCGGCCTCGGCTGCAAGCGTCGGCGATCGGTCAAGACATGTTTAGTGTGGACGCTTTGCTGAATGACACGCTGTAATCTGTGAACATGGACTGAGGCACATTAGCATAGCTAAACAGAAGCTGCTGCTATCTCAGATGCCTAACTAGCACTTTCTCACTGCCAGAAGCCTCATAAACAAATCCATTTAAGAGTATCTACAGGAGGAATTCAGCAAAACATCTCCTTTACACAGTTTTCCACTCATCCCAAATGTAGTGGATCAGCCAAGACTTGTTTAGCATCTGACTTTTGCGGTCGAAGCTAAAAGGCTCCTGAAGCTAATGGAAGCTAATAACGGCCAGGTTAGCCTGGTGCTATCTCCATGCCCAAGTCTTTCCTCCCCTCAAACTGCGTCTGCTTCTCTAACAGACTCGATTATGTGGTTTCCGACACTGAGTGGCTCTCCGTAATCCGTAAACATGGGCTGAGGTACATTAGCGTAGCTGCTGCTACCGTAGATACATAAATAACAGTAGGTCAGTGTCAGAAACCACCTCAGCAAGTCTACTTCAGGCTAATTCAGCAACAAATGAGATTTACACAATTATCCACTGCCTTGAGGTGTAGTCGAAGAGTCTGAACACGCCTGGAGGCTCTTTGGTTTCTAAGCAGAGCTGTAAGGCCGCGATTTCTAACACACTGGACTCAATAGTCACCCAAATGGCCCAAATCTTTTCTGTAAAAGTACTTCACTGAAACATGTCTCAGCCCACTCACACGGCGTCCAGCTCTTCATTGAGGTGGGACAGACTTGCCAATGTGGTTTCGAGCTCTTTATGACTTACTGTGAACTATAAAAATGAGCAAAAGTGCTGGCAGACACTTTCAACCACGGGGTGTGTATTCCCAAACCTCCTCAGCAGTCGGGCTGCTGATCTGGAATCAGTGTTTGTGACGCTGACCATCATAAATGCAGAGGAATCTGATCCCAGGTCAGTCCTAGTGTTGGTGTCTGAAATGGCTGCTCGTGTTTGTGAAGCTTTGCCCATTTTTAGCTCACGGTTGGTCACACTGTGCTCTGAACCACATCACCAAGCATTTTTGGGTGTGTTAGCAGAGTTAGCCTCATAGCTCCAGTTCTAAAGCACATTCAACACGGTTTGAGGCAAGTCCGCCTGCGTTATGCGGAGTCTTGAAGATGAATTCCTTAATCACTTTCCACATTGCTTGTATGGTTAAAGCCATTCTTAGTGGTTTGGTGTGAAATGCACTGATCTAGAGAAACTTCGGAACCGTTCACAGTGGCGGTGATAGGAACCAGACGTCCCCCTCTAAAAGCTCCCTCACAGGAAGTTACACCATGAAGCGGTTTTATGATCATGAGCTAAAATATGCATATTTACATAGTCGATTTGTGGTGGAGGGGTGCTGGGAGAGCATTGTGAGGCAAAACAGACTCCAAAGAAAGCATATTTTTATAGATTTTCCACTATTTTACCATCATCAACG
>NC_051219.1:5054242-5061742 GCF_015220715.1 Pygocentrus nattereri
TCATGAGCTGCAGACATGCATGAGCTTTTGTACAGGACCGTTTCGGTCACTCCAGGCGTCCAGACAATCGTGGCTTGCCTTGTTATTTCTGTAAGTTAAGCATGAAGAAGGTGTATCACTGCGTCAGTCACACGTTTCATCACAGCGTCCAGTTTTTAAGAAAGTCGTCCAGCATGAATTTTTTCCTTAATTTTGAACTTATTTTTGTGGTCCAGATTTGCAATAATCGCCTCACGCAATTCTGGTCCTGGATTAGTTTTACCTGATGATGCAATACTGTCACTCCACAACTGTTACAGTATAAACTACACACTGCAGATTCATACTGGATTAAAACCACTCCACAATTATTACAGTCAGACTGTAAAACTACACACTGCAGATTCATACTGGATTAAATCACTCCACAATTATTACAGTCAGACTGTAAAACTACACACTGCAGATTCATACTGGATTAAAATCACTCCACAATTATTACCGTCAGACTGTAAAACTACACACTGCAGATTCATACTGGATTAAAATCACTCCACAATTATTACAGTCAGACTATAAAACTACACACTGCAGATTCATACTGGATTAAAATCACTCCACAATTATTACCGTCAGACTGTAAAACTACACACTGCAGATTCATACTGGATTAAAATCACTCCACAATTATTACAGTCAGACTGTAAAACTACACACTGCAGATTCATACTGGATTAAAATCACTCCACAATTATTACAGTCAGACTGTAAAACTACACACACTGCAGATTCATACTGGATTAAAATCACTCCACAATTATTACAGTCAGACTGTAAAACTACACACTGCAGATTCATACTGGATTAAAATCTCTCCACAATTATTACCGTCAGACTGTAAAACTACACACTGCAGATTCATACTGGATTAAAATCACTCCACAATTATTACAGTCAGACTGTAAAACTACACACTGCAGATTCATACTGGATTAAAATCACTCCACAATTATTACCGTCAGACTGTAAAACTACACACACTGCAGATTCATACTGGATTAAAATCACTCCACAATTATTACAGTCAGACTGTAAAACTACACACTGCAGATTCATACTGGATTAAAATCACTCCACAATTATTACAGTCAGACTGTAAAACTACACACATGCTGCAGATTCATACTGGATTAAAATCACTCCACAATTATTACCGTCAGACTGTAAAACTACACACTGCAGATTCATACTGGATTAAAATCACTCCACAATTATTACAGTCAGACTGTAAAACTACACACACTGCAGATTCATACTGGATTAAAATCACTCCACAATTATTACAGTCAGACTGTAAAACTACACACACTGCAGATTCATACTGGATTAAAATCACTCCACAATTATTACCGTCAGACTGTAAAACTACACGCTGCAGATTCATACTGGATTAAAATCACTCCACAATTATTACAGTCAGACTGTAAAACTACACACTGCAGATTCATACTGGATTAAAATCACTCCACAATTATTACAGTCAGACTGTAAAACTACACACTGCAGATTCATACTGGATTAAAATCACTCCACAATTATTACCGTCAGACTGTAAAACTACACACTGCAGATTCATACTGGATTAAAATCACTCCACAATTATTACAGTCAGACTGTAAAAATACACACTGCAGATTCATACTGGATTAAAATCACTCCACAATTATTACCGTCAGACTGTAAAACTACACACACTGCAGATTCATACTGGATTAAAATCACTCCACAATTATTACAGTCAGACTGTAAAACTACACACACTGCAGATTCATACTGGATTAAAATCACTCCACAATTATTACTGTCAGACTGTAAAACTACACACACTGCAGATTCATACTGGATTAAAATCACTCCACAATTATTACAGTCAGACTATAAAACTACACGCTGCAGATTCATACTGGATTAAAATCACTCCACAATTATTACAGTCAGACTATAAAACTACACACTGCAGATTCATACTGGAATAAAATCACTCCACAATTATTACAGTCAGACTGTAAAACTACACACTGCAGATTCATACTGGATTAAAATCACTCCACAATTATTACAGTCAGACTGTAAATCTACACACACTGCAGATTCATACTGGATTAAAATCGCTCCAGAATTATTACCCTCAGACTGTAAAACTACACACTGCAGATTCATACTGGATTAAAATCACTCCACAATTATTACAGTCAGACTGTAAAACTACACACTGCAGATTCATACTGGATTAAAATCACTCCACAATTATTACAGTCAGACTGTAAAACTACACACTGCAGATTCATACTGGATTAAAATCACTCCACAATTATTACAGTCAGACTATAAAAATACACACTGCAGATTCATACTGGATTAAAATCACTCCACAATTATTACAGTCAGACTGTAAAACTACACACACTGCAGATTCATACTGGATTAAAATCACTCCACAATTATTACAGTCAGACTGTAAAACTACACACTGCAGATTCATACTGGATTAAAATCACTCCACAATTATTACCGTCAGACTGTAAAACTACACACACTGCAGATTCATACTGGATTAAAATCACTCCACAATTATTACAGTCAGACCGTAAAACTACACACTGCAGATTCATACTGGATTAAAGTCACTCCACAATTATTACCGTCAGACCGTAAAACTACACACTGCAGATTCATACTGGATTAAAATCACTCCACAATTATTACCGTCAGACTGTAAAACTACACACTGCAGATTCATACTGGATTAAAATCACTCCACAATTATTACAGTCAGACTGTAAAACTACACGCTGCAGATTCATACTGGATTAAAATCAGTCCACAATTATTACAGTCAGACTGTAAAACTACACACACTGCAGATTCATACTGGATTAAAATCACTCCACAATTATTACAGTCAGACTATAAAACTACACACTGCAGATTCATACTGGATTAAAATCACTCCACAATTATTACAGTCAGACTGTAAAACTACACCCTGCAGATTCATACTGGATTAAAATCACTCCACAATTATTACAGTCAGACTGTAAAACTACACCCTGCAGATTCATACTGGATTAAAATCACTCCACAATTATTACCGTCAGACTGTAAAACTACACACTGCAGATTCATACTGGATTAAAATCACTCCACAATTATTACCGTCAGACTGTAAAACTACACACACTGCAGATTCATACTGGATTAAAATCACTCCACAATTATTACAGTCACACTGTAAAACTACACGCTGCAGATTCATACTGGATTAAAATCACTCCACAATTATTACAGTCAGACTGTAAAACTACACACACTGCAGATTCATACTGGATTAAAATCACTCCACAATTATTACAGTCAGACTGTAAAACTACACACTGCAGATTCATACTGGATTAAAATCACTCCACAATTATTACAGTCAGACTGTAAAACTACACACACTGCAGATTCATACTGGATTAAAATCACTCCACAATTATTACAGTCAGACTGTAAAACTACACACACTGCAGATTCATACTGGATTAAAATCACTCCACAATTATTACAGTCAGACTGTAAAACTACACACTGCAGATTCATACTGGATTAAAATCACTCCACAATTATTACCGTCAGACTGTAAAACTACACACTGCAGATTCATACTGGATTAAAATCACTCCACAATTATTACCGTCAGACTGTAAAACTACACGCTGCAGATTCATACTGGATTAAAATCACTCCACAATTATTACAGTCAGACTGTAAAACTACACACACTGCAGATTCATACTGGATTAAAATCACTCCACAATTATTACAGTCAGACTGTAAAACTACACACTGCAGATTCATACTGGATTAAAATCACTCCACAATTATTACAGTCAGACTGTAAAACTACACACTGCAGATTCATACTGGATTAAAATCACTCCACAATTATTACAGTCAGACCGTAAAACTACACACTGCAGATTCATACTGGATTAAAATCACTCCACAATTATTACCGTCAGACTGTAAAACTACACACTGCAGATTCATACTGGATTAAAATCACTCCACAATTATTACAGTCAGACTGTAAAACTACACACTGCAGATTCATACTGGATTAAAATCTCTCCACAATTATTACCGTCAGACTGTAAAACTACACACTGCAGATTCATACTGGATTAAAATCACTCCACAATTATTACAGTCAGACTGTAAAACTACACACTGCAGATTCATACTGGATTAAAATCACTCCACAATTATTACAGTCAGACTGTAAAACTACACACTGCAGATTCATACTGGATTAAAATCACTCCACAATTATTACCGTCAGACTGTAAAACTACACACACTGCAGATTCATACTGGATTAAAATCACTCCACAATTATTACAGTCAGACTGTAAAACTACACACACTGCAGATTCATACTGGATTAAAATCACTCCACAATTATTACAGTCAGACTGTAAAACTACACACTGCAGATTCATACTGGATTAAAATCACTCCACAATTATTACAGTCAGACTGTAAAACTACACACACTGCAGATTCATACTGGATTAAAATCACTCCACAATTAGTACAGTCAGACTGTAAAACTACACACACTGCAGATTCATACGGGATTAAAATCACTCCACAATTATTACAGTCAGACTGTAAAACTACACCCACTGCAGATTCATACTGGATTAAAATCTCTCCACAATTATTACAGTCAGACTGTAAAACTACACACACTGCAGATTCATACTGGATTAAAATCACTCCACAATTATTACAGTCAGACTGTAAAACTACACACACTGCAGATTCATACTGGATTAAAATCACTCCACAATTATTACAGTCAGACTGTAAAACTACACACTGCAGATTCATACTGGATTAAAATCACTCCACAATTATTACAGTCAGACTGTAAAACTAGACTCACTGCAGATTCATACTGGATTAAAATCACTCCACAATTATTACAGTCAGACTGTAAAACTACACACTGCAGATTCATACTGGATTAAAATCACTCCACAATTATTACAGTCAGACTATAAAACTACACACTGCAGATTCATACTGGATTAAAATCACTCCACAATTATTACAGTCAGACTGTAAAACTACACCCTGCAGATTCATACTGGATTAAAATCACTCCACAATTATTACAGTCAGACTGTAAAACTACACCCTGCAGATTCATACTGGATTAAAATCACTCCACAATTATTACCGTCAGACTGTAAAACTACACACACTGCAGATTCATACTGGATTAAAATCACTCCACAATTATTACAGTCAGACTGTAAAACTACACGCTGCAGATTCATACTGGATTAAAATCACTCCACAATTATTACAGTCAGACTGTAAAACTACACACACTGCAGATTCATACTGGATTAAAATCACTCCACAATTATTACAGTCAGACTGTAAAACTACACACACTGCAGATTCATACTGGATCATAAGCATTTAAATGACAGAATCTCCTCAGGCAAAAATAATCCAGCTCCTGCAGGACTTCATTATCCTAACATGTTTCTTACAGCTTATGTTTTACTTCTCCGTCATGCTGCAGGAGGAGGAGGTGAGGGATGCAGCAGTGCAGGTAGAGCACTCACAGGTAAAACTGTCACATCACAGGGTTTTTGTTTTGGTCTCCAAGCCGCCTTCTGTCTGTCTCTCGTGCTCGTAGCTCATAATATTTCTCGTTCTTTGGTTTTCAGAGTGCAGACTAAGCCCACAGTGCTTTAGAGTGTTTACCTACAGGCTGTCTGTGAGCTCCAGCTCTGTCTGCCACTTAACAACATGTATTTTCTCAGCAGCCGTTTCTGAGGACGTGAAGAACTACGTTCCTTGTTTCTCAAAGTGTGTTGTTTGCAGGTTGCTGACCGGCTTCCCCCGACCTGTTGATGTCTATGACCTCTATACATGCCCATTAGTGTCCATTGTTTACATTTTGTGTCCCCTGGTATTGCAGTCGTCTCCTCACAGCTGCAGTGTAGAGAAGGGCTTGATTTGAAAGTATGCTCAGATTCAGTCTCAGTAATTACCAAAGCAGTGAGAGGTTATTGCACGTTATTGTGATTTTATCATGGGACGGGCGTTCTTAGGCAGTATCGCACAGCCTCACGGAGACAAAATACACACATTTTAAAGAAATAATTTGTTATTATTAATAGTATTTCACATTAACAACTATTCTGCCAAGAAATGTAGTTCGATTAGAGTACGGCATCGTTGCCAAGCAGCCATGGATCACTGAATGAGGAGAACGTTCAGTCGCCCATCGCTGCGGTCATTTTATTAATTTTTCAACTTTTTCTTGTATAATGATGAACTTATGATGACGCAGCACTGCTTATTGCTGAAACTTTAGCTTTATCAGTACCTTTTAGTCACCAAGTCACCACCATGAGTCTTATTTAGCTCCAATCCAGCGGCGCCCTCTTCTCACGCTGGGGCTGAAGCTCCCTGCTCCCTACATAGTGCACTACGTCAGAGTTTAAATACTGGATCCTGCAGCCCATCAGAGCAAAATACAGCTAAGAAACAGTCATTTGGGACTCAGAATCATCCACACTTGATACATGATGCACTGTTTGCCTGTAGAGGTTAGAATCTCTAAACCTTCATAGCTAGAACACTGTTTAGGGAGTACGGAGCCGTTTGGGATTCAGCCATGGGTTTGACGCGACTTCTGACTGAAACACAAACATTTGACGTGTGTAAAACATTCAAGAGACATTGTTAGAGAATTTTTACAGTAAATCAAACCGTAAGTGCTTTAATTCAAGCCTGTGGTATTAACGATGGAGCTGTTTAGGCTGCTTGCTCTTGTAGCCTGCTAGCCAGCTGACCAGCCTGGTTCTGATTAAAACTCAAATGTTTTTTCCTTCTTTTCTACTGTAATACGTAAATATATAAGCTCAATAATTGTTTGTTTGCTGGTTGAAGATGCAGTTGTAGCCTCTCTCAGCAGAGCTGTTTTAGCGGAGCAGCTTCAAAGCTCACTGCAGCTAACAGGAGTCGACTGCGCCTTCATGTTTCAGTGTTTAGCCCCCGGGTGACCCCTCTGTTTACCTGTTTCCCTCCCTTCGTTACTCACAGCCGTGCTGGTGTTGTGTTTGTGTTTGTTTGTGTTGTAGTTTGAGAGCGCCCGGTCCTCCTCTCCTACTGAATGTTGCCAGTTCTCCCGATGGAGCAGAAAGGTACAGAACTGCAAGCCCTCCGCCGCAGGACCTGGAGCAGCCCAAACCCTAACCCCTAATCTTAATCTCTAAACCCTAACCCTAATCCCTAAACACTAGCCATCATCCCTATACCCTGATCTCTAAACCCTAATCTCTAATCTCTAAACCCTAATCTCTAATCCCTAAACCCTGACTAAGACTATATTCTTCTCTCATGGGCACCTCCTTTTTTACGCACCTCCTTTTGTCGCAGTTAGTGCCC
>NC_051219.1:5069242-5086742 GCF_015220715.1 Pygocentrus nattereri
CTGCAGCCAATCAGTAACGCTCTCTGATAACGTGGCAGTTTACATACTAGGCTATGATCGAACTTAATTCAGCTGGTGCCGCTGGCTGCCGGTCTGTTTTGCATGCTGTATTTCAAGTCTTCTTAACAACCCGATATACCTGATGTTCATGACTGCATTTTTCTCAGGGGGCGCTGCTGAGCGACTTCTGTTTCTTTCACTGTTTCACGCTTTTTCATGCATGTTTCTGCATTCAAACCCCAAAGCTTACTGTTCTTAACCTGCTGTATACTGTACACAACTGGGGTCAAACCAGTTCCCCTGCCAGCCTGAACTCAATCCCCATTTAATGCATGTAGACATGTAACACGTCACTGTCGTATCAAAACTTTCCAGTGTCACAAGTGTTCATGCAAACGTTTCATGATGAAGGGACTAATAGAAATTCTCCAAAGGGGCTTGGAATAAAACCTTGTTATATATTGACCCTCTATTGCATGATATGGCAACAATTACTTTACCTCAATTTTACTAAAAAGCAGTAATATAAAATCTGTGTTTTCCCTATTTAATTGTGGGGAAAGGGTCTTTTACTTTGAAAACAAATACTTTATGGCATTAAATTGTATTCAATTACAACATTTGTAAAATTTGAGTCGTGCATTCCAGTACAAGTTGGATTTGTTTGGTCTTGTTTTCAGTAAAAGATTAAAATTAGATTTCACTTCCCTTCTTTTTTAAAGTGGCCATTTCAGAGAGACGAGGGTTTTGTTATGAATGTGACGATTTTGAGCCTCTTTAATGTCTGAAGCTTCTCAAACCTCCACATGAAACTAAGCGACCTCCTATCAGAGCTGTTCTTATTGGCTTTCCATTGTCCAGGCTGTGGATGACCCAGACTCAGAGGGCATGGCTCTAGGACTCCGGTCCAAGTGCCCCATCCCTAACGTGCCCTCCACGCTGGATAAACAGACCAACTGGAGTGGAGTTCTACCGCTGCCCACCCCAGAGGACAGGATGAAGAGCCACTCGCAGGCCATCGGGTCCTGCGTCGTCCCCATCAATGTCACGGGTAAATATGGGGGATGCGAGGGTCCCGAGGGTTGCTCCTGTTTATTGTGATTTAGTGGAGTGAAGTGAATAAAATCTGTAGTAGTTTTTATTTTTATTTAATTTCTGGTCTGGTCCAACTGAACAAACCTGAGAGAAGCTAAATATCAAGACGAGTATTGTGTATTTATAAAATATCTATAATTATAATGCTTTATTTTTGCCACATCTGCTGTATGATCATGTTGTCAGCTTATACCAATGCGTATATCAATATAAATATATATATATAGTTGCTGTTGGAACAAAATCTTTTTTTTTTTTTTGGTAATTTTCCAGTTTTTGACATCATTTGAAAATGCATATTGTCCTTCACATTGCGTGTAAATTTCATGATGAATGAACCAAAAGAAACGGCCCAAAATGTCTTGGACAAATGTCTGGTTCCATTGACTTACATTGAAAGTAAAGTAGGTTTTTTCCTTCTCCTGTAAAGTTACGGTTTTGGAAATATGAGACTTTGTTCCGGCAGCAGGGATATATCACATTGTTGTGACAGATTCCAAATTGAAATATGCCAAAATGGCAAGTGAAGATTCACACGCTGTTATTCTTTTTTTATTTGATTTAAATTAAGTTCCTCGTATTAAGACAAGATCCAACACAGTGGAGTCTCTGCAAGGCCTGCCTGGAGTAACTGAATGATGTTGAGTTTACAGTGTTGCTCACAGTCTGACAGTAGCTTGATTTTGAGTATGTATCAGAATGGAGAACTGTGCCTCTTGTTGTACGTGAATAGTTTGCACCTCTAAATTTTACACATGGCATGGTGAACTAAAGGTGGTCACTGTCAGCAGGGGTGAAGCCAAGGGGTGGCCCAGGGTGGCTCAGGGTGGCCAGCGCTATCCTAATGTAAAGCACAGTGTTTTAAAACATGCTTCTCCAGTTCATAATGTAGAGAATTTGGGGGAAACATCTTATTGTGATTTTTCTTACCAAAATTGCAGTTACTTTCTAAAAATGATGGGCCTTATTTTTGGCAAGAAGACCAGCACACCTATTTTTTTGGACTTGAGGCCTGAACACTGAATGTGGTGCCTTCATATGGCCAGTTCACAAGTTCTGTGTTACTGGGCTAAATTTAGCCACTTCGAACTTAAGAGAGCATTAAATAAAGAATATAATAAAATTGAGGCTCTTGCAATTTCAGTCTTGCATTCTATCAGATTTCAGATTTAATTTCAATTTTCAGCCACAATCCTTATAAAACTTTGAATACTTTCCAAATTTTTGTATTAATTTTAAATGGTCTTAAATGTTATACTAGAAGTTATTGTGTTGCATTTAATTTAAATAATGAAGTGTATGGGCCATATAACAGTTTCGTGTTTCGTGTTAGTGAAATATTTAATGTCCAAATTTATAAAAAGATTTATTTTAATGCTTTTTATGTTCCTTTTATCGGGTCTTAAGTAGGCCTAATATACCAACATAATGCCCTGCAGTTTGCCACCCCAATAAAACCCAGCTCTACTCTGGCCACCCCATTGTGAACTGGGGTCTTCTGGCTCCACCTTTGACTGCCGGTGAACATAGAACATGAAGCCTTAGCAATGCCATCACACTTAAAGATCTTGTTTGCGTATAGACGTAAATAAAGTTTACATATAAAAAGTTTTGTGCCATGAATCCCTGATCCTTGCTCTGTTTGGGCTGTGACACAGTTCTCCTTTCAGATGGAGGTATTTGTAGGCTTTCCTTGTAAGAGCACTGAACTGTGCATGTATTGTTTTCAGAGGAAGTCTCCATTGCTGCTCCTTCCTCAGCGATTTCAGCCTTTCTCAGTGAGAAACCTTTTTACGTGTCCATTCATTCATACCTCTCAGACCCCCTCCATCTCCCCAGCCATCCCACCATGACAGAGAGAGAGAGAGAGAATATGGAGGAGTTGGAAGGTCAGAGAAGAAGCTGTGGCCGTTAGACCACATTCAGAATTCAAGGAGATTCGGTGCAGACAGAATAGAGATGGGCGTCCTGACTAATTTGGATTTTCTAGTAGCCTTAAGAGGTCATGAATGGATATTTCTTCATCCACTGGTTCAACGTTATCCAAAGTTTAGCAGCACACAGAGGAATGAATTTGAAGCACGCAAAATTATTATTCAAACATAGCCAAAGGAAATCAGTAGGATTTCACAGCTGAGGCTGCCTCTTCAGATGAGCTGTTGAGGTAACACTGTAAGCTAAGCGGTACAACACTAGAAGTTTCCCAGTTGGCAGAAATTTCTTGGCTCACTTATGGGCCACATGCCTGGTTTGTTCTGGCCCAGTATACGGCTGGGTCCTCGGCCCAGATCCGATCCTCACGCTGTAAAGTGAGTAGAACTAAAGGATGTGGCCCAAATCTGGTCCCAGTGTGGCCCAACTACGATGTTCATGCCAGAATTGTCCTACAAATGTATTCACAAGGCAAACCAGGATAAAGCTGTCCAGGATATGGCCCCGTTCTGGCCCTCATGCCCAAAATCTACTTGATAGTCAACCAACACTCACATACGAAAGCCAGAATCGGCCCAAAACCGTCTGTTAGGTGGATTGTTAATACTGCATAAAGTATTTTCTCCTCTGTTAACAATGTGCCAAAATGTTAGTTTGTCAGTGGAACATCTTTGCAGTGTTTCTGGATCTGGCTAACATCAGCTAGAGCAGTTAGCCTAGTTAGCAAACAAGTTGCGCCACAAAAAAACGTTCTTTCTCTTGCTACTCTGTCCATGGCAGTGTACTTACATTATGATTTTCATGTGTGGTCGTAGCAAAATATCATATAATTCACTCACAAATACGTAGTAAAAATGCACTTTATTTGTGTAGTTTTTATATTTTTTAGTACAGTAGTGTGGAGTTTGGAACCTGTTAGGCACCCAGATAGCGAGCGTATATCGGGCCGCTGGTTTGAAAACCTCGGCACCCCACTGGCTGTTTGCCACCGCCCATGGACCAGCCAGATTACTGTCATGCATACAAGCTCTGACTAGTTTTTAACCTCCTCAGCCAGATTTTAAATGCACAGAGACTTCTATTTTAGAAATTATTTATTTATAAATGAAATGATTTTATAAAAAATATTGCTGACACCGATTTACCAAACTAATTTACAAAGTATGACTAAAGACGAGGAGGAAGAAATAACCAGTAAATTGGACTCTGAGTGGAAAATGAGTGATGACAAGCAAAATTTTGCCCATCGCTCTGCTTCACCGCTGGGGGGTGGGGGGTGCTGCCTAGAAAACACTGAGCAAAATGCCAGTGGACCACCAGCTCTGCCGTCAGCGGGCCAACAGTGGTCCACTAACCTCTTGGGGCATTTCCATTGTTAGGCTGCCTTGGAACCCAAAAGAATTATGAGCTAATGAGCTACTGTTACCGGCTAACTAGTACAACACTGGACGCTGATACACAACCTCTCTTCTGAGTTAGCGATGTGCCAACGTGTTAGTTTGTCAGAAAAATGTCCTTCCATTGTTTATGGAACTAGCTAATGCCAGCTAGCCTAGTTAGCCTAGTTAGCCTAGTTAGCAGACATACAGCACCACAGCTGGTCACTCTGGCTACTTGGTCGCATAATTATCGGTGCATCCAGGGCAGCAAACTTACATTAAGGCACTTAACTAATGCTTTGTATGGCAAAATATTGTATAATGTACTTACTACTTACCTAATTAGTACTTACCTAATTAGCGATACAGATACACCATCTCAGCTACGTCCTTAACAACGCAGCCTTAGCAACGTGCTCACATTCAGGCACACGTGTTTCAGAGTAGCGGTATAAAAGTATTGATAAATATAATAAATCTAAACCGCCTTCGCAAATACGTTTCAAAACCATGACGTTTCACCGAATTAGCCTGTATATTTTCCTACCTCGTACTCCAGTACGGGTGCGCATCCCTGAAACATGCCAAACGGCTACTTAACAACAGCTCAATAACAGGCCAAGCTCGAGTTTAGCGTGTTGTACGTGTGAATCATGAGTAAACAGCATCATCATTAAGAAACTCTATCACGAAAATATGACTGGCACATGAAAACTAGGCTTCGATTTTGCGAGTCACGACAAAAAGCCGATGACTTTCTGGTTGTCCCGGGTCCATGATTGGTGCCAGGAAATGCAAAGCTTTGAGACATCGCCCCACGCATGCCAATTAGCTGCATTAAAATCACAAAGGAGCAGACCGAATTGATCTCCTCTGTGCTGAAGTGAGGGCTCAGAAGGAAACTCCATCCGCAACAACGCTAGCAAAGAATGACAAAAGTGAGCGTTGGTCTTTTTACATAAAGCCCCGACCTCCTCACGTTCATCGTCAGCAGTGCTAGCACATTCTTGAGTCAGTGTAGAGGTATTTTAGAAAAGCCCACTATGGGAAATGGGAGTGGTTATTACTGCTCTCCATCTATTTACTAGTGTTGCTTCCCAGCGAATAATGTATTGCTTTAATACCCACAGTTGCACAGTGTCTATACAGGTCCAGTGTGTCTATCTACATTTCAGTAAAGTTTTACTTACTTGCAACAGTGAATGGTAGCATAGACAAGCTTTATACTCCAGTTTATTGTTGTAACATCACAGGTCTGTGACTCCCTTCCCTTTGCATGGAATTGTGTACTTTGTCTGATGCAGTTCTGTCCTGAAATCCATCTCTCCTCAACTGGACATACATGTTGATCCATTCACGTCATTATTACCAGGCTTTAAACCAGCATTAACAAAAGTATGAAGCCTTGGTCATCCATTCTCAGCATTACTGACTGCAATACAGTCGGCAGTGAGAATTAAAGGCCTCTGTGAGGCGTGAGTGTGAGAAACAGGAGGGACCGGAGTGCTTGGCAGAGAGCAGCTCCTGACGTCTGGTGCTCTTCACAGGGGTCGGATTTGACAGAGATGCCAGTGTGCGCTGCTCGCTAGTCCACTCACAGTCTGTGCTGCAAAGAAGACGGAAGCTGAGGAGACGGAAAACCATCACAGGCATTCCCAGACGAGTGCAGCCAGACCTAGGCATGTAAACCAATTACCACCTTCATCTCTTTTTTCGGTTTCAGCGTCAAAGAAATTTGTTTTCACGCGCAGTTCTAGATTTACAGTCTGTTACTAGAAAAGGACGTAAGGTTATCATGTTAGAAAAGACTACTGCTTTTGCGAAATGCTGCAATAGATCAGGATCTTTGCCTTATTGTTCTAATATGACCATCTGTAGACACGCTAAGAAGAGTTTAAGTCAAGCGTACACAGTCGGCTTTTAAGATAGTTGTAGTGGTCTAATGGGGGGACCTATTTTCCTGTAATTCTGTGTAGGTTTTGTGCTCAGGCATTTTGGTATTTTAAGACACCCTATATCAGGGTTTCCATTAGCTGGTAATTACCTGTGTTTCACCAATAAACACTCGGTAATTTGAAATCCCACACTGGCCGGTAAAAGTATTCTGCCATGTAAAAATTTTGTAAAATAAAATCCTGTTGCAACGTGTCCCCCTGCTATTCTGTATACAGAAGAGAGACCACCCACAGACTGCTGTACTGTAACCACTCTGCGGTCACCGACACCTTTTAAATTCACCAGTTTAACTTCAGTAGTTGATTTTGGGTTAAATAAACCTTAAATAAAGCTCCTGTTTGGCTTATTTGAACTTCATCCTCTCAGTTTGAACCACAAAAGCATCCACAATGATGTTTTTCAATCAAAATCTGTGTATTTTGTGATAGATGTAGGAATACGCTGAAGGAAATAATGTCATTTTTAAATGTTTAAATCCAGCCAACAGCTAAGCTAGGCTATTGAAAATCATGGCAAGTTGATTCATGCTCCCTCTGACAAACAGTTATTAGTAGCTGTGCTCAGATGTTGTCTATGTAAACTTCAGTTAATGAGCAGCAGAGCATGTTTATACTGATCTAATGGTCAAGGTTATTATCCATTGTGATAAAACACTGAAGTGTGGATAGATAAATGCTCTTGGGTTTGCCGTTCAACCTGCGGAGCTCTCCTTTAAAACTGCCTTCAGGAATGCTGGAAGGGAAAGTGGGGATTTTTTTAGGTTGAAGCATCTCGAAGCTGCTGAGAAACTTTTTGATACATTTGACTTGAAGTTGACAAAAGTCATGAAGGTACAGATGCTGTTCTCACCCATGGCAACAAATAGTTTGTTTAACAAAGATTTTTTTTTTATTTTAGGATGTTTGAGATTATGCAGGAGGTACTAGCACACAGTTCACAAATTGTGTTCTTTTTTTTTTCCCAGACTCTGATGAGTCCCCGGTAGCTAGAGAACGGACAGTGATAGTGCATGCCAGTCCTGACACTTGCCAGGAGGATCTCATACTCTCTCGTCTTAACACCAGGGACTCTGGTTGCCAGACAGACGACCTCTTGATAGTTGCAGCAGCACCGTCACGTAGACGGATAAGAGCTCAGAGGGGACAGTGTGGAACTGTGTCACTCTCCCATTCCACAGGGAATATCTCCTCTCTCCCGGAAAGCTCTGAAACCATGTTTGCTGCCTCTATTGGCTCCCGTTTGCGCTCCCGTAGCCTGCCTCGTGAAGGTGGCCGGTTAGTTGATGAAGGCCACAATGGTAGTGATGAGGATGAGGATGAGGATGAGGATGAAGAACTTTCCCCATTTGAAGCAGAAGATTTCCTTGCAGTACAAGGAGAGCACATGCTGAAAGATGAAGGAGAGAGCACTGATGACCAGGTGCCGCCAGAACGGCAGCTAGGAAGCTTAAAGTTCAAGCAGCTACCTGAGAGCCCAGAACATGTGTGGATGGATAGAGGTCGGTCCCATCTGCCTCATAAAGCTGACATGGAAAGTTGTGAGATTTCATCTAGCTCAGACACGTTCAGCAGCCCCATCCACTCCAATCCTGGTATACTGACCAGCCAGATGGATCACAAAGAGGACCATCAGTCTTCCAGTGGCAACTGGAGCGGCAGCAGCTCCACATGTCCTTCTCAGACGTCAGAGACTATTCCTCCTGCAGCCTCACCCCCACTTACTGGATCTTCACACTGTGACTCAGAGCTGTCTCTAAACGCAGCTCCTAATGCAAATGAAGACTCTACAGGCTTCATTATTGATCCATATTCTGGGGACAGGCTTCAAGGTCTTCGTGGTCACAGAACAGGCTCTTTTACTTCCACTGCAACTGACATGCTGGATGACGCTGGAGTCAGCACTGCAAGTGAAGGCGAGTGGAGTTACCCTCAGCATAGGCACAGCACATCCTGCCATCAAGGCTTCAGCCCTGAACACTCCAGGGAAGAGGAGGGTAGTCTAGAATGCCCCAGTTTTGCTAGCATAGCCACGATTGAGAGCCTAGATAAGCCTCCCTCTGAAAAGGCTGACACCATGTCGCACTTCTCTGTGGATGCTGAGGGCTACTATACCTCCATGCACTTTGACTGTGGTCTTAAAGGTAGCAAAAGTTTCACTTACAACTATGCATCAGTGGACCAGCAAAAGGAAGACTACAGAGGTCACAGTCTTGGGAGACGCAGTCTCTCTCTGCGGAAACCAAAGGTGAAGCCATCACCACCAAAACGTAGTTCATCCTTAAAGAAAATCAGCAGCCACGTTGGCCCAGCTCTGGAAACAAATGAACCAAAGATAACTGGTGAGCAACACCTACCAATGTCTTCCAAGGAGAAATTGTTGCAGATGAGATCAAATGACCCTTCTGACCAGCTAGAGAGTGAGGAGCCAGTGGAAGCCTGGGGTGTTCAGTGTTCTAGTGAGATTCCAGATATTGCTTACCTTGGCTCCACAGACACACACTCCTTCAAGGATGAAGGAGCCGTGCAGTCTGACTATGCAGACCTCTGGCTTCTGAATGACTTGAAATCCAACGATCCATACCGATCCTTGTCAAACTCCAGCACTGCTACGGGTACAACAGTCATTGAATGCATAAAGTCACAGGAAAGCTCAGAGTCACAGACTTCCCAGTCTGGCTCGAGGGCCACCACTCCTTCACTGCCACCTGTGGAAAATGAATTCAGACTGCCCTCCCCAGAGAAGCTAGTAGGTCTGGCATCCCCTTCTAGTGGCTACTCAAGCCAGTCAGAGACACCAACATCTTCTATGCCATCTGCTTTCTTTACAAACCCTAACCCCATCTCCCCCACTGGTGGAAAGAGGAAACCAAAAGTCCCAGAAAGAAAGTCCTCTCTTGCTTCACTGCAACAGCGCTCATCTAAGAGGGACCTTGAGCTACCCATTATACCTCCTACCCATCTTGACCTAAGTGGCCTTCACAGTGTCAACAAGCCTTCAACCCATAGGAACCAGATGCACATCTTCCACCAGAACAAACAGAAAGTGGCTGCAGCAAAAGCTGAGGCTGGAGCTTCATTGGCTGCAAAAGTTGAACCTGACAGCACCGGTCAATTAGTAATTACCCCTATGGTGCTTCGTTCAGTGCAGCTACGCTCAGTTGGCAAACCTGGTGAAGAAAACCATGATCAGCCTTGTACAGATGCTTCCACTAGACCCAAGTGCCCAACTGTAACTATTGTCACAGAACCCACCAATAGTAAACCCCATGAAACCAGGAAGCCCCCACCCTACAGACCCCTGACTACCGAAACCTCCTCTAAGGACAACTGTGAATCACTGCTTACTCTTGCAGATGGACCAGCTTCTGGGAGTCTGGCGAGCCTCCTTGGTGCTAGAAACAGATATGACAGGTTAGCTCCAGTACATCTTTCAAGCCTGACTGCTTTCAGTGCAACTTCTGAAGAGGGGAACCAAGATGACATCACAGCTGACATATCAGAGGACATAGTGGAACAAAAGGTATCTTGTGACCAAGAGACAAGTACTTCAAAGGAGCTGTCCCCTCAGAACAGTCTAGAAGCAGAGAAGGGTCAACCAGGGAGATCTGAGGCAACAGAAGAAAACACAGCAGTATCCCCTTCTGATCATCATGGTATAGTGAAGACTTCTGAGAGTCTTGACAAAGTGCCTGATTTTATGAATCGATCATCACTGGAATCATTGCAAATAAATCCAGTCAGCGATGCCAGTAATCAAGGAAGGGAATCACTGACATCAGGTGTTCCAGCCAGAAGTGCCTCACAGGACAACATGGAGGAAGGACTGACGCCAGACACAGAGGGTTACTTCAGCAAAGGTAAGTCAGTGGTTGCATTCGTCTGTTCATATCAAATGTCCGTTAGCCAACCTGATAAATATCACACATTCTCATGTAGTTTCTCTCTTACGCTGTCTCTCAAGTGGCGTCTAGTGTGTATATAACAAGGCCAGTCTGACTGTTCTGTTCTTCATACATGAAATAAAAAGAAAGCTCTCTAATAGGGAACCAATATAATTCAGAATAAGTCAGGGACATCTTTTTTTGTGGAAACATTATAACCTGGTTATTACATTAGATAAAAGCATGCTTGTCATGTATAATGTAGAGCTTGCGATAGTATTTTGAGCACTGATAACACAAGGACTGTCACATTGTCTCTTCAGAGATACATTCATCGTGGATGCTGCCATTCAGCAACAGCTACTAGCCAGAAGCAAATGTCAAAGTACTTACTCGCACCAGTTAAGTTGTGCCGCCTACAGAAAAAGCTTAGCTAGTTCATCATCAAGCCCTTAGTAAAAAAGCAAAGCACGGTAAAACATTATCTGTGATGATCAGTCTCTGATAGTGAGTGTCACATTTTGTTACTTGTATTTATTAAAAAGCAAATGAAATATCTTTGCAGAATCCACACCTAGTGATCCGACAGTGTCCCCTCAAATGGATGAGGACGTTTTTCTTTCTCCTAGTAAAGCCCGCACAACAGAGGACCTCTTTGCCATGATTCACAGGTAAGTTTCCAACTTACAGTATCTTTTCCTCATTAAGGAACCAGGTCTCAGTCAAAAGTAGCAGATTTGTTTAAATCAGAATAGTGAAAAATATCTTAACATCAAAACTGTTTGTTGTTCAAGGTCAAAAAGAAAAGTCCTTGGCAGAAAGGACTCTGGAGATATGGCAGGGAGAGGTCGCCTGAGTGCAGCTAGCAGTCCTTTAAACTCTCCCAGCACCCCTGTCACTCCAGCCACTCCAACGAGCTCCCAGCGGGCCCCAGGACCAATTTACAGGAGTGTCAAGAAGTCCAGTACCTCCAATGAGGAATTCAAACAGCTGTTGCTGAAAAAGGGAAGTCGCTCAGATTCCAGCTACCGCATGTCTGCCACGGAGATTCTAAAAAGTCCCATTGCTTCCAAAAGTTTCAGCGACTCTCTTGCAGAAGGTTCCAAACAACCCGACGAGTTCCCTTCACCCTTGCAGCTGCAATCCCCTGAGGGAACCCCTGAGCAATTCCCAAGCCCCTTCCCAAAAGTCAGCGTGGAGGGCTTCACCACAAAAGTTTTTCCCACTGGTTCTTCCAGACCAGGCCGCTCAAGGATCCCGCCAGCTTCAAACAGCAGTCGGTACAGCACACGTAGTCGACTGTACACGGCACCCATGCAAGCGATTTCTGAGGGAGAAACAGAAAACTCAGACGGGAGTCCACACGATGACCGTTCCTCTTAAAAGCAAAACAAAAAAAAGCACCTTCTACTATCAGCCACTAAACAAGAACACCAGTCTTTTTGAACTTTTTATGAAGCCAGTAACATATTTTTGATTCTCTTTTTAAAGCAGAAATGATAGACAACTTGTGCCGAGTTTATACCCTTTTGTAGCTCTGAGGAACAAATAAGAAAAAAACAGATATGTGCAGAGAGATTGTTTCATTTTTAATGTAACACTTCCATCATATTTGTCACTCAATTTTTTATGTGTGACCGGGACTTTGCTTATGTTTCTGGAACATACGTGTGTTAAATGACATTACAAATTTCACCAAGTATGAATAATCATACAGTCATAAGCATATGCAGTACATCACTAGCTATATAAGAGCACAGCAGTCTATATTGTTGAGTTGCTCAGTGACCGAAAATTGAGCATAAAATTGTGTGTGCATACAATGTTATGTAGCTACGTACATAAATGTAAACATGCCCAAGACAGAAAAACATAGGACAATCAAAAAGTGGCCTTTTTCGATGTTTGTTGTAGCAACAGTGGGTCAGCTTCCTCAACAAATATTTAAAAAAATAATATCTCTGGTGCTGGAGCCTATCCCAGCAGTCTTACCACGACCCTAGCTGGATTAATCAGTTTAAGATGATGACGATGACCAGTCCAGTGTTAGATAGAATTCACAGTCATTTGACTGGAAGTTTTGCTACGTAGTTTTATCCTATTACTATTTTGCACTTCTCTCAATTTATAACCGGAATTATTAAATCGAGTTTTATAGTAAAATACTGTTAAAAAAAGAAAACATTTTATGCAAATTTAAAGCAGAAAATAAATTAATGAATCAAAATAGGCTTCATTTATCAAGCATATCAGCTGAATCAGCTCAGATCAGTGAGCAAAGAATGATTTTACAGATTTTTCTGAACTTTTCAGAATTTATCCTATTGAATAAAGACAGCTGTGAAGTTTATTATTTAAAGATCAATTCTGTGTAATGCAAATAACCTAAAATATGCAACAGTAGTGAAATAATAATGTGGTTGTCCTTCTTAGATGCAGCTGAACTCTGTTTAATTTAACTGCAAATTCAAGAAGACCTTTTCACTTCACAGTGGCCCTTGGTCAAATGTTCTGTTGAAAATATAGTGTGAACATTAGTTGAGACATCCTCTACAGGGAGCACACTTGGCATTTTAATAATAATAAAAATAAAACATAAAAATATAAAATTATGTTTGCGCACATTTTATATTTAACTTTTCCCCCAGTATCTTACATTCAGTAAGTAAACAGTGATTGTGCATTAAAATGTGCAGAAGTGTGTTCTCTGTAAAGGGTTGTGCCCTGTGCCCATCCCCCGGGCCCCGATGACAGCCACGAGAGCCGGCAGGAAGGCAGGGCCCGAATCCCAACCTCTGCCTCAGCCTCCAGAGACGGGATGACAACGATAACGGCCACGAGAGGCACGAAGGGGCCGGATGCGGGTCCCGACCTCTGCCACCCCTTGCTCACTTGTGGTTCTTCTCTCCCAGCCATCCTTGTGGGACTTTGTCCTCACTCGGGTTCAGGTCTCGTCTTCCTGCTGGCTTCCTGCTGGTCATCATCGAGGCCCTGGGGACGGGTGCATGCCGCAAGGATGTATTCACTTGGAAAATCAACAACATGTAATTTGGCCAGGGTTGCCCACTATGCCCACTAAGATTTAGTCACAAAACTGTTTAAACGCTACACCACAAGGCGACTTTTCAAAACAATATCTATGTTTTTTGATGAATTCCTTCTAAAGGAGTGTGCCAGTTCTTTCTGATTGCTCGAATAAGCTCAAGTTTAGTAGTGAAACTAAATAACCTGTGAAGTGCATCGATATGAACGATTTGGGATAAATCGAGCAGCGCTTTGGTCACTGGAGTACTGATTCTTCACACGCTGAATTAATAATTAATGTACATTTGTAGGTGACCTCACGTCAGGACTGGCACTGCGTGAACTAGGACAGGAAGACGATTTGAATCTAATCTAATTGCATACACGCCCGTGTTTTAGACCAGCGTGTCTTGATGTGATGATGTTTTGGTCCTTTTTTCCCTGTTTCCCCCTAGTGGCCATTGAATGAACTGCATGCAATAAATATCCAGACACAGTGGTGACAGGTTACTATAAAACGTTGGTGTTGGTATCGTCAGTTCGCTAGAATTCGTCCTGTATGTGGAGTGGCTGTGGCATTACTTTGTGTATTTCATTGTAAATTCATCGTTTTGTCATCCGATCGGTATTAATGTTTTGGCACAAACCTTTAGCAAAAATAGAAGAAAACAAAACAAAGCAGCAAACTGCGAGTGAAGTGGAGCAGGGTTTAAACAAGTGTAGAGGGTCAAGTTGAAGTCAAGCTTTAAAGGACAGCGGGGCGAGTGGTCAGGCGTTTGGACTGCAATTCTGATCTGGGTAGGAATGTTGAGAAGGCAAGGAGGAAAGTTCTGAAGTAGCCTAGTTTAAGTGGCAAGTTTGAGATTAAGAAGAAACTGCCTTTTTAAGGGGGAGCTTTTCTAAATTTCTGCATAATTCAGACAGTTCGATGTAAACAGAGTCATTCAGAGTGGGTTTGGTGTGAAATGGTTCAGATGTCTTCACAGTGGTGGTGATAGGAACCAGGGGTCGCCATGACTACAACACAAATACAGACAGGGAGCTTTTAGAAGTGGACGTCTGGTTCCTATCACCACCACTGTAAACAATTTTTTAAATCTAGAGCAGAGCATTTCAAGTTAATGGCTTTGTTTACATCTTAAATCTGCCCTCTGTAAGTGTTACATATTAACACGGGTTCAAAAAGAAGGTCCGGCTGGATGTTTAGGTCTCAAATGCTGCAAAAGCAACTTTATACTGGTGAAGATGTGATGTTAATAGTAGGTCATTCACTCAAATCCTCAGAAGACACGTCCTTCACCAAGTTTAGACTGAGTTCTCTTAGAAATCTCTTTCAGTCATCAGATTCATCCCCTCGGGGAAGGGGGCCAGCGCACAACCCAGGTTGGAAAGCGCTGTGTGCAATTCCACTCTTCCACCAGAGAGGTCTCCAAATCCCCAAATCTTACACGGTGCAGCTTTAACCATTTAATTATGTAGAAATGGAAAAGTTCTCCTTTAAGTTGGTTCAGAAGCAGCAATTAGGTTACAGAAGGCTGGGGTACAAAACCCTCTGGAGGTAAAAAACCATGGAGCAAAGTCATGTCTGACTGAGAGAAAAGGCAAGTCTGTTGTGTAGGTTTCTCTAAGTGTCTCAATAGAAATGTTTAGGCAGTTTTGACTTGTTTGTAGTGTCGTCTTTATTTATGACTGCAATTTAAGGCATCTTCAATCTAAAAAACCTAAATCTAAAAAAAAAATCCTAGTTTCATCATTATTTTATTGTCGGTACTAACCCTAACAAAGGACTTTAAAAGATACTGCTAACTATGAAATATTGAGCTTTTTATTTATGGAATTACCTTTTATCATCAGATGATTAAGCTTTATTGAAGTAACACTGGTGCAGAAGAGAGTTTTAACCACTTTAAAGTCAAATTATAATGATATAAGCTAATGTTTGTATTGTCCTGTCAGCTCCTTCTCCAAACGGTTGTATCCTATTCTTTCTTTCTTTTTTTAAGTGCTGGTCTCCAAGGGGCGAGTGCTGAACCCTTAACTGCAGCAGGCCACAGTGGTCAGATCATATCCATTGTTCTGATTTAGCTGAAGCTGCTAACCAGTGGAATCAAGCTGAGTTGATTAAGTCACGCAACTACAGGGATGAGGTTTAAAATTGAGCTAGAAATAAAAGAGGCTTTAAAACAGGGGGTTACATTTGGAAAGAAATTCTAAATGGGGCTTGGTCGGTGCAGTCTTGGCACCCCTGTTCAGAGTGTGGTTGATTTGTGAAAGCCGGCACGTCCTCCACCAGGACCGAGTATCGAGATGCCAGACTTTTACGACTGAATTACTTCAATTACTTTAAAGGCACTGAAAAATTTTGCAATTCATTGACAAATTTCAAACCTTTCTATAAGCCTCATACTTATCAATATGGATATCAAGATCAATTAGTACTAATCAGTTTAAATATCGATATCAGTATCGGCCAATACTAAAGGTTTCAATATTGATGTTGGATTTGGCTGATAAGGTTTCATTATCGATATCAGTATCGGCCGATATTCAAGGTTTCAATATCGATATCAGAATCGTCTGATAAGGTTTCAGTATGGATATCAGTATCGGCCGATATTCAAGGTTTCAATATCGATATCAGAATTGGCTGATAAGGTTTCAGTATCGATATCAGTATCGGCCGATATTCAAGGTTTCAATATCGATATCAGAATTGGCTGATAAGGTTTCAGTATCGATATCAGTATCGGCCGATATTCAAGGTTTCAATATCGATATCAGAATTGGCTGATAAGGTTTCAGTATCGATATCAATATCGGCCGATATTCAAGGTTTCAGTATCGATATCAGAATCGTCTGATAAGGTTTCAGTATCGATATCAGTATCGGCCGATATTCAAGGTTTCAATATCGATATCAGAATTGGCTGATAAGGTTTCAGTATCGATATCAGTATCGGCCGATACTCAATGTTTCAATATCAGTATCAGCCGATAATGACATTGACACTAAAGTATCGGCCGTTACTAACACTGACACTGACACTGATACTGACACTGACACTGATACTGATACTGAAACACTATCAGTAAAAGGGAAAGTGGCTTCATCGCCACCTCTGTTTGCCTGTTCCTTGTGGAGGACGTGTTTGGCAGAGTTGTTTGCAACTAGAATATGTGTCATTTGTCCAGAGTTGCTGTACCTTTACTCTTCATTTATAAGCCGATACGCTGCACGAGCGCTCGTTTCCTCCCCGGCCCTTTTCTCGGCTCTGATCCTAAACAAAACGCTAGAGCAGGCGCACTACAAAGGGAACAAGGCGAAGGCGGGTGGCGGACGTGTCTGGCATCATGACTTCCGCAGGAGAGCTGCTTTACTGACGGTTTACACTGAAAACGCAGTGAATGCCTGTCTGCAGCTCTGTACACCATCATTCCAGCAAGCATAACCTTGGTATTGCACTGATGTCGTGGACTGTGTGAAGTGTATTTTGTCTTTTGCTGTACCTTAAACTATTTATAGAGGATTTCTACACAAAGACTGTTTGAAATTTTATTTGAAAACCTAAACAAAGCCCAAACGAAAGGAACCTGCTCCTTACTTCTGCGCACCGAGTGGCTTGAGAGTCAGCTGTGCTGGTGCGTGAACGTGGAGAGTAACAGCAGTGGTCACGGTTTCCGTGAGAAGGAGAGCAGCAGTGTGTCTGTGGTCATGGTACGAGCTGCGCCTCACTCGGACCGGACACTCTGAACACACCAGTAAAGCATCACTTTTGTATTTTTTGTACAGGTTTGTAAATATGACCTTTTTAAAATGTTGCGATGCTGTTTCTTTTGTAAAAAAATGATTTCAGAAGTTTACATTATTTCCAAGCCTTTGTATATTTTTTGAGCTGTGCAGCGACGAGTCCTGTATTTATTTTTTAGTAAACTTTGTGGAGATTCCTGTTGTACATCTTCCCTGACGCTGCCTGGCAGCTGAGTAAATGTGCATAGAGGAGGCCAATAAATGTGACAGCTTTAAAGACGTGTCCGCCTGCTCCTTTACACCGTTAACAATGAGCGTCAACATCAGAAAGACAACACACACGAAAGAGGCTCCTCTATCTATCTATCTACCTATCTATCTATCTATCTATCTATCTATCTATCTATCTATCTATCTATCTATCTACACTATATTTCCAAAGGTTTTCACTCACTCATCCAAATCACTGAATTCAGGTGTTCCAGT